>NW_009228793.1:39304-81551 GCF_000690835.1 Fulmarus glacialis
CCCCCTTTCTATAATCACTACAGTGATGCATAAAATATCAGAAACACACATTTCTTCTCTTTGTGGTATGAAACCAGAAAGAAACTTGGCAATAGAATACAGCCATTTCAGCGCAACTATACAAATTAATCTAACATCAGTTCCTTTGATTCCCTAAATCAGGAAATGAAGATGGATATACGTGATATTTGAATTCCATTTATTTTTTAGACAACAGACAGTGGAGAGAGGGTCTTTCTTTCATTCAACTATAATTCAAAGCTACTTTAAAATACCAGAGTCATTTGGGGGTTCTAGTGGCAAGAGTCTGAGGAACAAACTTTTGTTGATTGTAGTAGGGGAGGGGAACTAGTGTCCAGGTGTCTGATGTTCTCTAACGCCTGTCTTGCACAGTTTACTGGGCTACCTCCTTGCATAAATTTACAGCCATTTAAATCACTCACGAAGTCACAGCAGAACCCACTTTGGCTGAAAACGTGCTGAAGCACTAGCTTTAACAAGGGGTAAAAAAGCAACCTAAAAACTGCTCGTGGTCACTGCGTCAATCCCACAACATAGATCCCAGGGAAATCCAGCTCTATACCATGTCTCTGACATGTAAGGGAGGGGATAACTTAGAACATCCCTCTACCTTCATGCTGTACCTACTGCCAACAACGTACACATTGTACTCTTAAGCGCTCTTCCTGCCTTTCCTAGTATTACAGATAATTTGCTAGTTTCAGAGTGTACTTATTACAGGACTGTCAGAGGAGTTTTTGTTTCAACAACACGTTAACTTTACTGCACTTATAAAAAACATTATGTGTCCCCTGTGATTCTGTGTGTTTAAGAGCAGCGAAATGTTATTGATCCCAGTGTGACAAATCAAGAGTTAGGTAATGTCTACAAAACTCAATTTTCTGCAAGACATAAAACCCTTTTTATGAAACCCTTCCTTAAGAAATTCAGGAAAAATACACACAAAAAATCAGAGCAGAAAGGTCAGCAACTATTTTTTTTAATTAATGTAATCCAATTCTGGTCTAATGACAGGCATATGACCACCGAGGCCAATTTAAAGTAATATTTACTCTCACTACTGTAAAACAGTATGTGAAAACTCCTGATTTCTAAAATCACTTTGATGGAATTAAGAATCTTATTCAGAAAGCCCAAAAAACCAAATTCAGTTTCCCTTTGGCAAGCATTCAGTGCTGAGTACACTGTAAGTTTGGATTCATGCACAGGTTACATAATACGTAAGATTTTCCAGGATTTCAGTTCAAATTGCTTATATATAACCTTAATGTACATTTACAGAATGAGTCGGCTTTAAAAAAAATCTCAGCGATGAAAACATCCCATTCAATTCCTCCTAAAAGCTATACATTTGCCCAAATTCCTTTTTTGTAAACCGGTTTCCTTTTCTCAATGGCTACATAAAAGTAGTGGTGGAATACTAGGGGAGAGAGGCACTAAAAAGCAGCAGTAACAATCCAGTTGTAATTTGCATGAGATCCACATGCATCTATAGAAATTTCACAGATATGTATACATATTGGGATTTTTTTCCCCAACTGTTCAGGGACAGTAGGTACTGGTACTGCATTTAATTAACAAGCAAATGTGATGCCCTCCGATGTGAACAATACTGAGCCAATCGCTTATGTTCTTAAAAAACAGATGTATTACATGCACTGTACTACTCCTGAATACTAGAGTATCCATTTTATATCCTTTTTCCAGCAAACTTGAATCTGTCACAAGCCTTCCCTTGCTCCCTACCCCCTTTTTTCCGTTTTTGGTTTTAGCTTCCACCTTAAAATTTCTTTTCCAGATCTGTTGGTAGTTCTCTCTCTATTTCTTTTCTGTCTACTGCATTCATCATTATTCAGCTGCATTATAGCACTTAAAAAAAACATCCCAGCTTTGGAAAAAAAAAAAAAAAAAGAAAAAAAAAAGAAATCATTTGATTTTCATTGCCCTGGAGAGAATTAAATACCCCCAAGGAAAAATTCTGGTACATTCTCTGCACACATTTACATGCAGCCAGTGAAGTAAACATTTCCATAATTGCTCACTTCAGAACACGTTACCCAGTTCCTAGGTACAATAACTGTCAGGAGTCAATGAGGAATAAAGAATTTTCCTGAATCCTTGCACATAACCTGACTAGCATTAATAACTCCACAGTTGTACATAAGTTAAGAAATGGATTACTGCCAGGCAACAAGCTTGCTCTGAACACTTTGGGCATAATGTGTTCTTCAAACTACCATTAACAAAATAAATAACTATTTAAAAAACCCCTAAAAACTCAAGGCTATTGATAACAAAGTATACTTCCCTCTCCATTAAAAATCATATAGCCCGAACTATAGCTTTTTCTTAACCTTGGAAATTATAGTAACAACATATGGCTTCCATTTACTTCCAATTTTACTTGTACTGTGAGCTTCTTTGGTGAAGTTGTCTTCTATTGCTAAATGACAAAATGAATGATGAAATTCAGTTGCTATGCTAGAAAAACAAAAAACAAACACTGGTGCCTAATCCCAAAGGAAAACTGGACTTCAGTTATGAATCATCCTTACCAGCAAATCTTGGATATCTTAAATAAAAGACTTTATGTACTTATAGAAAAGAAAACAAAACACGATCTAAAAACTCTACCAGAAAGATCCTCCTTCTGCTCCTTATCGTTAGAATCCAAGGTTAGGGAGCATGCCACGAACCTTCAGTGGTTATTTAAACAGAAGTTCCCTGCTACGAGAGAGACCAATGAATAGTACTAACATCAAGTCTGCTCAGTTTTTATTGCATGCTTGCAGAGCTCTTCATATTGCTGAGACCACAATGAAGAGCCCTGTAAACATGTAATAAAACCAAGCCCATTGGATGTTACAGTATTAGCAATTTTTCTACAAAATGAAAGTATATCTGCTTTGTCATCAGACTGATTTGAAAAGCTGTCACCCGCTCTATGGTTACTTAATCCTTTTTTGATGTTTCATCTGGAATCTGCCTAATTGGACTGTGAAGAAAACTCATCTAATTATTTTTTTAAATGTGACATTTTTGGTTTGTGTTGTTTTTTTTTAAATGGCTTATCTAGACAATCAACTTCTGAAGACAATAAAAGTGTAGCTCTGTGTGTTATAAAGTATTTATGATATTTTCAAGGAATTTTTTCACCCAGGCAGAAAATATCCTTTTAATAAGCCCTTTTTACTGCAAGAAGCTATTATTGGTCTCTTCTTTATCGTTGTTTTCATATTTTCAGCATAAACATAATGGGGGGAAAAAGGAAGAGAGAAGAAAGCAGTCAGAAGACAGATGCAGACAACAGAAATGTTATATAATCGGATAAAATGATGAATAAAATTAAAACTGGCTGTCAGGCAAAATGAAAAGCAATTTTGCTTACAAATTTCAGAGTGGCTAAGGAAAAGCAGCCAAATCTATGTACTGCATGCTGTCTGTAGTTTGTGAGTACACACAATAACCAAAAAGGTGCTTTGATTAGAAAGAATGCAATGATGAGCACAGCCTAAAATACTGAATAATGCACTCAATACGACTTCTCCTCTGAAAGCCTAGAGGAAATGTTTGAAAGCCCTATTAAAACGAAACAACGAACTAACAGAACTCATTGGTTACATATTTGGGAAGTGCAGAATAATTCCTACTAGACACTCCATTAATTAGCACAAATCCCAAATACGGCCTGAGGGCTCCCAGAGACAAGGCTGTACACCCTACCCTTGCATGAGCAGAAGTCTTACCGGGGTCAAAGGGACTCATACACAAACACCAGAGGTAACATTTAACCCTCTAAAGATGTGCTGTTCACTTTCAAGTTACTAAGTAAATCATAGCAAAACTCAGGTGCCAAATGGCAAGTAAAGGGAAATGATGCAACAGAAATAGGATTTTTCAAAGGAATTTGGTGAAAAGGTAGGTCCCACATCACAATGAAACTCTAGGGCAATCTGGTCCTATCTCCTATAAATGCCTAACAATAAAATCGCTCTCTAAGACTATGCTTACTCTGCTCAACCAGCTGGAATCCATCTGGAGGAGAAAGAGGGAGGGATGGTGAAAATTAAATGATCTTTCCTTGTGCTTGGGCACAAGACTTGAGATGGGGCTTGAAAAGAGACTTATTCTTGTTTGTCTCTCCGTTCTTTTCCATGATTCAGGGAGTCAACTGGTCACCTGGCAGAACCAAGCAGGATTTAATCCTCTTTGATGCACAACTTGACTTGCGAGGTTTTTCCCTCATCTTCTTACAGAGTAATGGAGATTGGCCACAATTTGCATAAAATGTTGGAGGGAATCTCTCCTCTCGCCCTGGGTGCCTGGTGGTAGTGTTCCCCCATACCCAGAGGGTTAAATCAATCACACAATAAGGAGTTCAGGAACAGAATTCTTCCACCAGATGGGAGAGACCTTTCCTCTGCAGTATGGTATCATCTGATTCCCATGATCTTTTGGAAGTTTTCTTTTAAAAATACCCTGCTCCTGCAAGGACATTTTGGTGACAGCCTCAGTCTCTTCTGTGGTCTCCCTCTGGCACAGTACAGTTGTGGCTTTTTGTCTTTCAGTACAGGCTTTACAGCTTCTTGTGTGAGGGAGATATTCCAAAATTACGCTGTTGGTGGAGTCTGAAAACTAGACATCAGTGGTATCGTACCCTAAGATAGTTGGTCACCTCAATGATGCATGTCCACTCCTGACCTTTATTGCTGCAACAATGCTGCAAATATCTTAAAAGAGGAGACTTCCTATCTGACAACAGTATAATCAGCACCAAAGCCAATAACTAACACACACTGTATGTTTATGGTTCACAAGGCATCACATTGTTAATGAGCAGATAAAACAAGAAGAAAGGGCTGTTCTTTGTTTACATCACTCTCCTCATAAGCAACAGATGTCCTGATAGACTAGACTGCATTGGCTTTGTTGGTTGAGAACCTCCCGCTGGCCCTGGATGAGAACCAAGCATCCATACTGATTTTGTTATAATTGTCAGCTACTTTTGTTACTACAAACCATGAACTGTTGCTGACTCATCTGTGATCCCATGGGCACAGAGGAAATAATGTATGGAGTCATGCAGTGACTCCATGTATTGTTTTCCTCCTAAGATGAGTACTGCTTGCTCACCCAAGAGTGCTTTCTTGTGGGGTGCCACACAGTTTCCTGACATCATCCTTCCCGGTGACTGCGTACATGAATGGCCAGCAGACTCACATTCCTCTGATTTCTGTCAATGACACTGAATGATTTATGCGTGTTTTGCCAGGACCAAGATTTAGGTGAAGACGACCCATCCAACACCCAGTCCAGCGTACTGGCAGTGAGTCACAGTTAGTTCCTAGAGGCACAGAAAGACCACGCGGACTCTTTCAAGAGAGGCAAACATGCCTGAATTCTGTGGTGTTGTGCTGTGGTCCTGCTGGGTTTCTATTTGTTGGGCTATCCAGAAAAAGCCAAAGGCCAAACAACCTTCTTGTGCATCACAGGCTCTCATGGTTCGATGCATAGACTGAAGTATAGATTACCTTCTTGTTCTCCTACAGAATTTCATCTTTAGAGCACTTCAAAACTTCAGCTGATGAAAGATGCAGAAATGCCGTTACTGAATATGGTTTTATACAGGGAACATCATTGCTCTGTGTTTTGTCATCCACTTTGACCCTCAGACTCCTTTCGGCCATAACTTATTGTGCTGCTCTTATCCACTAGTCTTATTAATCTGGGGCCTATATGTGACAGAGGACAGATTTCCTCAGGTGCTTTACTCAAAGAACACTCCTCTGGTTAGCTCCTGAAAAGCTGGCAGGTGCACTCTGTAAAATATCCAATTGCATGAATTCCGTTTCCCTTATTTTATCACAGTTTAGATTTGTCAGCTTTGATGCTGCAGGGCCAATTTGGTATAGGTTGTGTTTTGGCTGAAATGTGCTAGAGGAGGAAAGAAAATGGGGAAGAAAGCTATAGCTGAGGTAGGGAATAATGGTGAAGAGTTTAAATAGCATTTGCATACTGATCCTCATTACTGCTCCCATTTTTACAATCCCTGGCAAGCACGGTTTTATAAACTGAAAAAACAAGCTTGTGTATTTATTTGTTCTCACACAGGGCTTTTTGTCATGACAGTCTATAAATGCCTACCTTGATGTGCCATCAAGACTTCCTCCCTTAAAACATTTTTCTCAGCCTCTTCGGTCATGGAAGCTGCGGGTGTCATACTCAGACAGTGTGTCTTTGAAGGGGGGCATGTACTCCTCAGACGTTCAAAATCAAGCATTCATTATGGCATATGCCATTGAGAATGACTTGTTTTTATATTCTGCTCAGTGAACCAAGATTATCTACTTCACTGAGAAGAACTATGTAGGAGACCATCTCCTTTGTTTATTCTGTTTTCAGACAGACAAAAGGCTAGTTTGATGAATGACACATGGATGCCTCAAAAAGTTGTTAACTAGAACCATTCTATGGTTTCCCACTCCAGAGCTTCACCCTGTCTCTGATAACATAGCAATTCCCTGCACTTCCAAAGGGAAACTGCCTTACATCTTACCCAAAAATGCTTTTCCCCCTTAAAATACAGCGGAAAGGCTAATTTTCTTGTCAGTGCAGGTTACAGCTTGTTGGTCCAGATCACATTTGCAGTGGGAAGTAATGTAATGCTCCCTTTTGATTTCTCCTGGCCAGCAATCACTTCATTTCTGAAGCAGAGTGCTGTGTGAGTCTGCTCTATAAAGCCCTGTCTCATGAGCACTGTAGATGTCCTCGAGGCATAAGTCTGATAGTAGTCCAGGTAACTGTGAACACTACCTGAGTGAGGCACAGGATAATAATAAAGGTGGCAGCAGTGCCTATACTTCACCAGGTTATTCTCTTTTGTTTTCATTTTCTATATTTAAAAAACATTTGGTGTGCTCCAGCTTAAAAATAATGATAAATAAATCAATGATTCGAATCTCCTCAAGAATTTTTTGAGCCTTATCTTTAATAAGATCTCAAGAAAAGACCTGTTAGTATTCTCAAGTTACTACCACTCAGCAGCTGAGCTAGCTGTCTACAGCAGGGTCCTCTCCATCACATGTACACTTGAAGTTTGGGTTGGTGATACTAATAGCACACCCTTGAACTGTGTCTCCATTCTTCAACGTGACATTAAAAGTGGACTGTGCTGCTCTGGAGCATTTTGTCAGCTCACAGTGGTTGAAAGATCCTCCCCGAGGCTATTTTCTCCTTAATATCATGCAGAATTTCGGCCTTCTCTTTCAAAAGAAAATTCCTTGTTTAACTTCTCTAGGGTCACTGTATACTGGTGCAGAAAAACAGGTGCAAGACAGGTCTCTCTTTCATGTTAAATTTCCGTACGCCTCAATTCTCCATAGATGATTCACATCATTTCTGGATCAAATTACCTGGTTTTAACTACTGACAGGATCAAATTAACAAGGAAAAAGGGAATATAAAATGAAACACATTGTAATGAGGGGGTGACACACAGAAGTACTGCTAACAGACCGAACTCTGTTCCCCTGTTCAGAAAGGTACCTGTACACTCCCCTAACTTACAGCAGGCCAATAGCGAACAGACAAATTCAACAGGCTGAGCAATGCGTTTGAAGTTAACTACACCTCTGCCTTCAGTGATTGAAAGCCTCTGTCTCCTAGATTCAGTCACCTGCCAAGTTCAGGGGACACAGTGTGAAACTACTGTTTTCTACAGAAATTAGTATTTCAAAAAGTTGACTCTGTGAAAGGACTGTCACACTATGCAGACAACATACAATATCAACAACCAAGTTAAATGGAAACCAGTACATTTCTGTCCTTTGCAAATCAAATACACAGACTTGGCACATCCACACTGTGCATTAAAGCAAAAATAAAATACCCAAGTTACTGGGGATCTTGCCAGCCCTGGAACTGAAGCAGCATCCTGAGAAAGAGAAGTTGTTTGCTCACAAGTTAATACAACTCTCTTAACTCTCTTACTTAGAGAGCTAAACTATCTCTGCATGGCATTACACCACACAATACAGACATAACACAGTTACTGCTCACTGCTGCAAGGGTCTTTGCACTGAGGTCCATTCTACTCCATCCCAAGCAATAAACTTTTCTTCTTCATCACCCTCTTCTCTTTTGATACCCAGACCACAACGGAAAATTCTGGGTAACATTAGCAATACAGGGGCCTGAATGTCCATTATCTGCTTGTGCTCAGCCTTCCTGTACTTAGTAGACATGCATATTATGAACTAAAAGTTTCTGAACAGATTCAGCTTAGGTTCCCAAATTAATCTGATTATTACACTGAGCACAAGGTCCTTTCCTCAGGTATTTACTTCTTCACTTGCTCTAGCAAACACCAATAAGTAACAGCAAACAAAAGCCCAAAGGCCGCCACAGTAATACCTAACTACTATTTTTAGAGGAAAGGTTAATCTTTGTGTGAGTATGTTGAAGTGACTACACTGACATCCAGAGTTCTATTCCCTCATTTTGGATGCTAGTTCTGCTTTCAGCATCACTTAAAAGCATAGATAGAGTCCTGATTACTGTTTTGTCTGGTCACATTTATTCATGCCAATATTTAAATCTTTTAAGTCTCATAAATTAAACTGCAGCAGTGATAAAGGTGGAGGAACAGAGAACTGTTTTGTTAGCTTTCAGTGCAAAGTCTGGGTCTCAGGGTCTCAGGCACCTCTGTATCCTTTCAGCTATTAAGGTATTTATTCAGCAATTAAAGATTTTAGCAATTATGTTCTCCACTTCACCATACTTACACAATTCGCCATCCTTTCATTTCTTCACAGAAGACATTTTGCACGTCTACAAAATTACTTAGACTGGAGATACATTTGCAAGTCATAATCTCGTTTCAATGAGTAGCACATTATGGTCAGTAAGCTAAATTCTGGGTATACTTTTATGCATACCTATTTTCAAATCATTTGAACAAATTTATATGGTATATAGATATGCAAAACAGCCAGAGTTAACAGATGTTGCCCTCTAATCTTTGAAGCCTCATCCTTCACTTTGGAGTTGCAGAGGTAGGTATTTGAGATCTCAAACAAAACATACACTTCTGAATACAATTCTATAAATAGTAGCAATTTGTTTAAGGGCTTGCTATACTTTTCATAAAGAAAGATTCCCAGAAAATGTTTTCTGAAATAGAAGCTTTGATGGATAGGACCCAGCAGTTTAAATCAATATATAACCTTGTAGCAAAGCACTGTAGGTGCAAGTTTTATACCTCCAGATCTTACTTCCCAGTCAGGTTCCACAAAGCCTAAATTCAGAGTCACAAGAATTCACTATGTATCCCAAATACAATGGTATAATCTGTCGTGGGAAAAGGACAACATGGAAACCAGTTCAGTACTATTACAGCTATAAGGAAATCCATTGTGGGAGTGACTGGCAGTATATGCATGCACCATGACTTTCTTCTCTGTAACAGTATTAACTGGCATAACTAGTATAAGGAAGAGGTTAGCTTACAATTCTAATTAAATTAGAATTGTACCAGTAATTTCATCCTGGAATGCCATATATTCCTATTTCCCACCTAAGCCAAAGGGAAAAGGGCAAAGAATAGTGAGAAATGCAACACCACTGAACAAAGAACCTCCTCTTCACATCCTCCATTCCTCACAGCTCTAACAGAGGATCTCCAGCAGCATTTTCCTGCACTTTAACTGCATGATGCTATTTAAGAACAATCTGAACAGGCAACGTAGAGTTATCATTATGTCTTTTGTGCGTGTTAGTTTTTCTTTTGAAATAACCTGTGCATCTTAATGCCCCAAATTTGGAAGTGGAGCATTCCCGAATAACAATTCCCTGGTATACCATTTCACCTCATATGCAAGTTTCCTTCACTGATGGCCTGGAAGAAGTAGGGGAAAGCATTAGATTGTGGGATGGTCAAAAGAACAAAGCAACGTGGAGAATGTTAATATTCAGTGAAATTACTTACCTTTGCCTGGAAAGTTAAATTTTTGTCTGAAGTTTACTGCTTTTCAGTCTGGGAATAATTTCTTTATGCTTCCTCAGCTTAGAGAAAACAGTGGTACTTCTGGGCTCAGGCTGAGACAAAAGACCATTAAGTGCGCCAAAAAGGTGTTGTTTAGGGGAGGTAACCACTGAGCAGAGCATTTCAGGATCACAACTTCAGATGCAAGCACGTATATCCCACCTTAAGTGATTAAGTTCATGTTTTGATTTAATTTTTGAGTACCCTTAGATCTTCCTAACCTTTCTGAGACACTGTGAGGATAAATACATCAAAGGCCTAAGGCAAAAAGGTACTGTCACATTGGGAGTTAAACCCCAGACAGACAGGATATAAGAGAGACACAGTCAGTGTTTCTTCACCAGTCATTGCAAAATGGAAGTTCAAAATTATTTAAAAAAAAAAAAAAAAAAGCTGTATGCCTTTCTTTGGATGAAAACATTTAAGTTACTAATTATCTACAGGAAGCTGAGGATTCTGACTCTAAGTAATTACTTATGGAAAGTGACAGTAATTTGTCTAACTCATCTACTCTCACCTGGTCCCCTCCACATTCAACTACGCACTCTCTGAACCTCTTTCATGTAGGTTGGCTTTTCAGGATCAGTAATTTTAAATAGCTTAAAATCTACTCATGGCTTAACAATGGAAGAAATGACTGGACTTTAAACCTATTTTCTTCATGAGGGAGCAATGGCTTGCATTAATTTTCTTGTCAGCAATCAAGTAGAATCCTTTCCCCAGTTTCTTGCTCAAATCTGTATTGAATAACCATGTCTGTTCTTTCATTTATGAACCTTCTGAAAGGACAGGCAAATAATCATAACACAAAAGTCCTGAAAGTGAGAAACATTAGTCATTGATGTTCAGATTTTTACTACTCATAAGTTATTTTAAAAAAACAGCAGATCAAACACACAGCTACATCATTTCCCTTTCTACCAGCACAATTCACAGCAAATGTAATACAGAAAGGAAGAAAGGTAAGAAATTTAAAAAATAAATGAGAAGTGGGGAGAGAAGACAAGAAGTTAGAAAGACATGGCCTTGAATAATGAGGCAATGCGGAGAAGGTTAATATTCTGTGAAATTACTTACCTTTATCTGTAAAGGTAAATTCTAGTCTGAAGTTTACTGGCTTTCAGTCTGGGAATAATTTCTTTATGCTTCCTCAGCTTAGAGAAAACTGTGGTACTTCTGGTAATGCTAAGAAAGTAGGCTTAGTGAGTGGGTTTAGTTTTAAGTATCAGGGAGGAAACAAGTCACCAAGCATGCCTTAGATTGGTAATAGGAATTTTATTCTTTCCTCCTACCAGCTCTAGCTCATAGAAAACAGTGCAGACTGGGTACAGAAGAATCATGCCAAAGAACGTATGAGGACTCATTTTATGAGATCAGTTTTGGAGTTGCAAATTTTAAGGTAAAGTAACTTTATTTAGCTATCCGTCTTTGAATATTAATCCACTTACTGCATGAACTTCAAATGAACTACATAAATCTGAGCCAGGTCTATGTTTAAAAAAAAAATAGAAATAGGGGGAAAAGTATGAGATCCTGCAGGCATTTTGCTCAGACAGGCTTAGTGTTTCTTAAAATATGGTATACCTGATTATGCTCATAAAGTCTGGAAAAGGGGAATGCTACAGTCTTTACTTACACAATAATATAACATTACATGTGTTATTTTAGCAGCATTTCACCAGTGTAGGCTAGCTATCCCCGTACAAAAATAGATACTTTTTGGATCCAGGAGATGATGTAGTTTCTTGAGAAAAAAAAAGAAGATTGTCCATGTTTCTCATAGATGAAATGCTAACAAAAATGCTAATTGCAAAGCATATTTTTAATTGAAACATACAATATAATTATATTGGAATTTTAACATACAACACCTTTGCAGACAAACACTATTATACAAAAGGCAACTAAAGAGTTCTATATTGGAGCCATGTCCCTAAAGCTAATATGCAATCTAATTAACTCACAGTGACTCTTCTTTCATTCTGATTTAACTGCTTATTGAGAAGCAGTAAGAAAAAAGAATTTTTTATTTTTAAGCAATGTATAAGAAAGGAGAAAGACAATACTATAATGAACAACTTAGAGCCAGTCAAAAGTTGCAACATCTTTTTATAGAAAAAGATGCTTGCTGAAAAATGTGTCTCTTTTCCATCCAAAAAAAGAAACTTCCATAGGAGTAGAGGAAATGTTAAGAACCATTTTTACACTCAGAGTAAAATTTCTTCAGTTCCAGTGTCACCAAATGCAATTGCAATGTGTAATCAAAACTTATTTTTAGTCAATAGCAAAATAATTAATTTTGTTTTTCATTTGTTTGTAAAAGATGTCGTTCTCTGCTCTTCCCATTCCCCCTCCTCAGAAGCAGGCATGTAGTTCTGATAAAACTACATACTTCATTGTTAAGAGAATAGCTGGCAAGCCTATAAACTATGCAAATAACATTTGGATTGCAAACCACATTTACTACACTTGGCTGATGGAAGAATGATTATTCCATGTCTCAATTCACTAAGAGCATACTGACTACCTAAATACACAACGTTTCCTGTACCCCTAATAGCTTCCACAGTTTAGTAAACACATTCCACATATTACACTAAAAGATTTCAAATCCAAACTTTTCTTCTACAGAGCGTCCTGTATTTATACATCCTAGAATGTTATGGAAGGAAAGGGAGGAATGCTGCACGCATTTTATGGCAATTGTACTGGGGTCTGTTACAACACGTGGTTTGATTTTTAAGCTATCTAATAAGAGGCAGAACCCCAAGCCTCAACGAGCGTATATTAGAAAGCATACATTATGCCCTCTATTGAAAATTACGTAATTTGACAGTAAAATGTATAAGTAAGCCCGTAATTACCTTAAGTGTCTGCCACACAGTCAACCCTCTGGGCTCACAAGTCAAAATATTGTGCTAGAGCTCCCAGAGAACAGAGGTAAGGAGAAAAGGGAGGGCCAGGATACGACTTTAGGGTTAAACACTACCCTGAGCCGCTTCCTCGACCCCATGATTCAGAATCATGTGGGACTGACAGCCCTTGCATGCGGAACAGTTTCTACAGCTATGGCTGGGTTATCAGGACCAGCCTGCCTCTGTGTATGGTAAAAGAGCTTGTACTGTCAGTTACCTCTGAAATGAAGGAGTGACAAAGAAGAGTCATACCATTTTGAAACACGGAACTCCCATGAGTACTACTCACCTGAAAAACAAAGCATCAGCCATTTTTTGGCAATGCATGTGTGGAATAATCCACCCATTCGCATCTTAAAAGTTGCAGTGCAATCTGCTTTTTGTGGACAGCAGAGATCCTGTGGCATTTTTCACAAGAGCAGGAGGTTTGCCACATTATTCTTGGCCAGATTCTCCCCCTACTATGTCTCATGGGTCTTAGCTGCTGTCTTCTGCAAAGCTGGCTACATTTCATGGTATTGTAGATAAATAGTTGCAAAAAAGATTTGGAGCATAGAGAATGAAAGGCATTGTGCAATTCTTACAGGCATATCAAATATAAGGTTTGCCCCGCATGCAAAGAACAATACTGACACACTGAACATGTATTTATTAATCAGTTACATCTGCTAGCCCCTTTCACCACCCTCACAGCATCAGATCCACTAACTGAGGTGCAGTTTCAAAAACATTGTATGAAAAAAATCTATGGGACTCGCAGCATACAGAGATTATCTTTGATTTCATATCCAAGCCTATGAATTTTGCAATAGGTAGAATTTAGCCTTTAATTTGTATTGGGCCTCTTTCCATGCCCATAGAGGAGAACTACACACGTAATTTTTAAGCATTTTAGGCACTGTCCAATAACTGAAATGCAATACAAAAGGCAATAGCCTTTCATGAAACCAACTCAGTATACACAAACTCACCCTCAACAATAAATCAGGGCCAGCCATTCCTGCATTGAGAAAATCTAAGCTCTGTGGAATACCAAACACTCTTTTGCCCCGTGCTATGAGGGTTAAATGTTCCTACCACTTGGGAATTTCTTGAGATATTTTCAGTGGTATCCACTATGGTATAAAATAAAAAACATTATACAAAGCTGGAGCATTTTCAAAAAGATCAAAAAGTGATCAAATCAAGAATGAGACTGTTGCAATGGATGACTGTGCAAATAACAAGATGGGCTGTAGACTTGACATTGCATCTATGTTCTTGGTTCCTGTAAAAAGCATCATCAAGTCCAGCAGAGGCTGTAGAATGAGACCAAGTATATTGAGAGAATTTCAGTCTGCTATTCTTGCTGAAGTACTCAACAGGAATAGTAGCACTATTCTGGAGACCCAGAGGCAAAAAGGGAACAGAGGCAAACTGTAGAAAAGTGAAGAGTGAAAAAGGAGGGAGAGCAGCAGTGGGATACTTCAGCACTAGAGAAAACCATATCCACCCTTCTCAGTCAAAGGGAGAACTGCAGGGATACCTGACCTGCTGATAGTGGAAAAGGCAACAGAAATAAAAGCACACCTCCAGAAACACTCAGTAAGAGAATGGAAAGTATAAAGATAACAAGGACAGAAAAGTAGAATAAGTATACCAAATGACAAGAGAAAATCAAAGACAATGACAGGTGGAGCGGGTCACAAAAGAGGCAGAATCTAATTTTAATGGATAAACTGCATTCTTCCATTTTCTCAGCCTTTGCTTTTGAGAGCACCTGGTGTCATGGCAGACAGGGGAAGCTTTTCTACTTTCCAACTAACCTGCCATGGGAAACTGCTTGCAACTATAGGGTTAATACCACAGCCTGTCAGTTGTTTGGGAAGTGCTATTTGGAAATAAGTTTGTTTAGTGCTGACTATTTTGAAATGATAAAGAGTGTTGGAAAGGCAGAGGTCTGAGTGCCACAGAGAAGAATCCTGAGAGCAAAAAACAATCAAATGAGAGTTTGAACTCACTAGTAGAAAACCTGCCCTCAACGAACATAATAATGACATTTCCATTGGTTTCAGTGAAGCAAAGATTGCAGCCAACAACTGATGGACATAAATTGAAAAACATTCTCCAGTCAGCTACACAGATACCTAGTGAAGGAGAGATTGTCCTGTAATGCAAAATATTCTAATCATAACATGACAGAAAAAGCAAATATTAAAACTGTTTAAAGTATTTCAAATGCAGTTTAGAAGAATAATTAGAATCATAGAGAAACCTACGGTTATTGACATATCAAAATAGTTCAGGACAACGGATATGTTGCTTAGAAACTGAATTTACAGGAAAGATCAAACATGCTCACTCTTTTGCAAAAATACGAACATCACTTCTGGCCACGTACTGAAGTAATATAATAGCAGTAAGAAATAAATGCATACATATGAAAAATTATTGATGTTAATTTATGTACTGAGTGCATGAAACTGATGTGTTATGCACTCATGCTGAAGCCTACATTTGTCAGAGAAAGGTAAATTAGCAACTGCCGTTTCATTTCCCTATGCTTTGCTTTTACAGCTGGTAGAAGGTTTGCAAAGTACTTGAAAAACTTGACCCTTCTCCAGCCTCCCCCGCATGAGTCACCCAACCTTCCTTCAGTCATTAGACTGCACTTCCTGCTGGGATCCAGCAGTAAAACAAACGAGAGACACCAGTTCTGGTCACAGTGAGGGAGGTAATAAACCAGTGACAGGTATTTTTATGAAATTTAAAATGAATTCCCATATATTATACATATTGACTAAGTGCCAATCCATGGCACTATCTTACGTAGAGTTCTATTTCGAAAGACATTTTGAAGCACTCCAGTTCATTCCCTGTCCTGAAAGCATGCTTTCCTTGTTTACATACAGGCAAAATAATTTACTGCATTTTATGCGCTTCAGAAATATTACAGACAAAAACATTAAATCACTTTACTTGTATATGTATAAACTTAACATGATTTTAGTAACATTATCAAGAGTAAATTTAAACCAAAATTTCACAAATAAAGTTCCAGCATTTCATGCTGTTAAATCTGTGTCAAGTACTCTTCGTCAAGTTTGAGTTTTTTTGAAGTCAACTGCCAGTTCCCCTTCTCTAGTTTGCTTCAATTCACCATGATAACTCTCAGTTCTAGCATGTCTTTAATACATCCACATTTCTGGGAAAACCCCACTTTCCTCCCCTAAAAATAAATCCCAAATGAAGCATCCATCAAGAGAAGTGATCATGCTTAGTCAGCCAAATTTAATAACAAATTTACCCTTTTCTGTCCACAGACCCTCCTGGTATTTTAGCTCCAAACTTGCTTACTATTACACTAACTGTGCTAAGAGAACTGCTGTCCCCATAAACTCCTTGGGTTCATTCCACAGTGCACACAGGAGACACAACCCCTTTAAACTTCAAGGAGTTCCCATTGCAGTGTAGAAGAGAAAAATTCAGAGATTATGGAATAATCATCTCCAAATCGATCAATTTCCCCCTGAAGGTAAAAAACTGAAAGAAAGAAAAAAGTTGAACAGTTCCAGCTTGTCTTCTTGAAGGGAAAGTACCCCCAGGGCATGTTGTAGAATGATCCCCATCTCTTTCTCCTGATGCTTATTAAGAGGTCATAGATCTCAGTTACACTACAGCATTCCCAAATGATATCCCCAGCTAAGGACTGTGACCTCTTAGTACAAGTACAGGGATATAAAATTAGGAATATTAAAGGTTCACATTAAGAAAGAGTTTGCCTCAACTATCAGCCATTTTGGAAGAACAGTTGGAATTAACGGCATATCTGGTTCTTGTAAAAATAGAGGAGCTTTAGTAAAAGGGATTGCAGGTTCCAGTGTTTTCCATAGGTGCAGCACCCTGTGCCAGGGCTAAACTTCTGTCTGAACATCACAGTGGATTTCTACAACAGAGTATTCAATACAATAGGTGTCTTTCTCAAAAAGCATAAGGTATAGCTCAGAACACCCTGGGTGAACTAAGATGTGCTTTCTCTTTGTCTTAACCCTATTCCCTCTAACTGAGTCACAGTATGGAAGCAGAAGTGATTTTACAACCATCTCAGACAGGTTATTATGCCAAGACCAGACAGGGACTGGAATGTCTTTAAGGACCTTTCCCCTCCAACAGTTCTCTTTTTTCATAAAAAGCGGGTTTTTTACACCCTCCAGACGATGCTTGAGAGGATAAACTGAGCTCATATAGGTGGTGTGTTGGTGAACCACCACATCACCCAGAAGCCTTAACACTCTACAGCTGATTGTATAAACATGAATTAAGGTTCTTCTACAACTGTATTAAGCAAAGTGTTAAAGAGCTGTGGGGCATTTTGTTACACTTGGCTTTCAAGCTATGAATTTAACTGCTGAACATATAAGTAATGATAATCTGTTGTACCTCCCATTCCGTTCATTTCTAAATGGTAATTAAAGCAAGCACCAATAATAAAAACAGCAAGTATTTCATGAAAATTATTTTAGAAGGTGCAGGAAATTCACCACTTAAAAAGACTAATTTGTCATGGCAACAAGACCCATTTTGTAACACTGACAATGTATTATAAATATTCCAGTAAAATAGAAGCATAGAATAAACAACAGGTATTTACTCTACAGTAACTGATTCTCTGAAACACTGTAGTCAATATGGACTGTAGGTGTATATATGTGCATACATGCAAGACAACCATTATTTTATTTTTAATAGTGTGTCTATTAGAATCATACACATGAATTCCCATTGTACTGAGTAAAGGTCAGGGTAGCTATGACCCTGTATCAGCAGCAGCTTTACAATTCAAAGTCTGTATTACTGAGGACTGAAAAGCAAGACAAGCTTGGCCACAGGATCCATATTGATTACAACAGTAATTGGAAGCAGCATAGTTATCATAGGGTAAGTAATGACTATTTTTTCTTCTTCACATATGTGCCAGCGTTGATGATTCCCCCTGCCGCCTCCCTTCTCTCCCCTGCAGGCAACCGTCTTCCTTGGACAATGAGCATTAGGAATTTCAGCTGCATAGATCAAATAGTGATTATAGTACTGCTCTCCCAAAACTGGAATGAGCTCTGGCAGTTATGTCCTCCACACAATGCCTGATAAAGGTCAGTGGATTACCTCATGTCATCACCTGGCAGATCTCAGAAATTGGACCCTCTTCTGAAACAGGCGGGAGATGTCACTCAAGCACTGGGAGAGCGAAGTTAATATTCAATGGGAAAGACACAGTAGCCAAACGGTAACACAGAGAGATACCCTGTACTGCCCATTTGGAAATGCTCTGTGAGGAAACGGCTTGACCTTTAGAACACCCAGCAGTGGCTATAAATAAATGGAGCAACAGACTGTCAATGTAATAAAGCAAAGTTCTGGATCTAGCTAGGGCAGATTTTCAACAGAGTGCCAGGAAGGCACTTGAACTAAGTCTGAAAAAGCTAGGGAGCTGGGCAAGTCAGTGCTTAGAGACAGGGACAATGATGTAGAGCTAGGTTGGTAACTACAAAATACCAAAGCTAAAAGAGGAACTATTTATAATGTTATCGTGGCCTCTCCCAGAGCCTAATGCTATTGCACTCACCCACAATGGAACATCAGGTATGCCTAATTGATGCTTTCACAGCCCTATGTCAAAAAAGCACCACATAGACATGTCCTCTGGTATAGCTTAGGACTATGACCATAAATCCTACTGCTGAGCATGACTTGAGAAGAAGACACTGAAGTAAGGTATGTTGTTTACATAAACCTCTGAGAATATGCTGAAAAACAGGCTCTGGGTGACAGGCACATGAGGTCTTTTAACCTGCAAAACAGTGTACTGTTGTCCTCAATATTCACTCCTTATCTTCAGTGAAAGAGTATTTACTTGAGAAACTTTGAGCAGAAGTGATCAAAAGCATGGTTCAAATGTGTGATGCCCAAGTCCCAGGATGATTGCATTCATGTTCTGGACAGGAGTGGATACCTTGTGTATGTAACAGCACTTTGGCCAAACTCTGCTGCCATACTCCGTTTGCCCAGTAAGGTATGCATTGCTGCAAGATGAGCCCTAGAGCCCCATACATGATGCTAGATTATTTAAATGTAAAAGACAGTTGAGAGACAGTTGTACCAAGAACTAGACCTAGTAACCCCTGCACTGGGGCTGCCTACACCAAACCCCTTTGCCAGTGAGAGAACTACAGTTCTCCACTTGAGTGGTTTCTGCTGCAGACCAGGACTTCCTGGGCCAGCACGGAGGCGTCTCTGTCCATGGTACTCAGAGAGGCAATGGTTTCCTCACTGGTGCAGGGACACTGGGTCTGATCCGGTATCTTGCAGTTATGTTGGGAGTCCAGGTTCACACAGTGTAAAGTCCTTGGTGGACATATACAGGAGATAAGCCAACCAAAGCTATCCTTGCCGGTATGTGCTGAAAGAATCACCTGCCTATTTTAGTGATGGAAAATCAGGCTAGAATAAGAGGAAAATAGGAAGCAAAATTGAGGTGGGGGGGGGGCGGAAATCAATGAAAGATATACAGGAAGCACTCAAAGCCCCTTGCTTCCTCTCCCACCTCCAAACAGAACAAGAGTTCTGGCATTTACAATTAATGCTTATGAACAGGTTTATTACGGGGGTTCCCTGAGTCAAGAATAACAGTTCCATGACACAGATATCAGCTGCTTTCATTTACAAGAGGTCACTGACAGGCCACTCAGGAAGTGCAACAGGCTGCTTTTAAAACACCCAGGAGGTGAAGATCTACTGGTTTTATGACTGATTAACAATCTCAAGAGCAGAGATCAACCGTTTCCAAGCAAAAGGGGGAGGAGTTTATGCCTCCTTGCCCGTGTTGGCTGTTCATCATGGATCTGCTGTCTCTCAAGGTAAGTACAGGGGTTTTGAAGAACAGCAAGAAGCCTATGAAGCCTACTTTCACAGCTTTCAGCTCCAGCATATAAAAGATCCCTCCACATCTGAGCAATACCAAGCTACAGAAGTATTTATACAGAATTTTGATATGAAAATCTAAGAACAATTATCAAGACCTTCATCTATCCTCCCTAGAAGCACGCAGTTTTGCATATGAAGTTCTGTATGGCAGATTCTCCAAATTGCTACAATTTTAGCAGGCCTTGTCCGTTCTGTAATGCATATAAATCTTCCATCCAAGTCCACTGAATTCAAAATTATGATCTTTGGAGACAGAGGCTGTAGTTACCACCCTATTCCCCCCTTTTCCCCAAATATCAAGGATTTGGAGTTGCAGATATGGGTCCTGGACCATATAATTCTGAAAGGATGTGAGTCCACAACTTGCAAACTCAAAGAAGCGCATTGAACTACCATGTGTGTTGGCTGGGACAGGAAACTGGAGGAGAGGGTCTGCTTTCCACTGTCCCAGTCAAACAGAATGTCATTTTGTGGAAAAGAAGTCAGAAGTTTGTGGTCCAAAGCAAATGGAAAAGCAGAAGCATGTCTTTATAGCACAGCAACTGGGAAGCCCTCTAAGGAAAAAGAGAGGCCTAAGCTCAAGTCCCCAATCCAAGCACTGTTTGTCTTTCATTCAATAACTGTTTAATGTAAAATCCATATGCAGTCCTTGGTGCAGGAATTCTCAAGAGAAACAGGGTGACTCTCTCAAGTGAAGTAACTGTACTTGGCAAACAGTGCTTGGCAGTGTGCCACTAACTGCAATGAGGCAGATGAATATGCTTTTGGTGCATCATAGGTTTAACTTCTTAGGGTCCTTGTCCTCAGAAGCACTTTTATGAAGCTCAGATTTTAGTCTGTACTGCAGAAATGACCAAGGACCCTTGCCATGTATCTTTTTTCCACATAGATAGTGGAAACTGAAAAAACAATGGCAAGATCTGCAATATATTTCGCCAGCTCTAGGATTCTTTTGCTAGCAGGAAGAGCAATTCTAACTAGGATATCAAAGCATGACAACGCCAAGTGCTCACAAGATTTATCTTGTAGTCTCACTGTGCACAGCATACATCCTTTGGGACAAAATCCCCTGGAAAGTTTTCAAGTCTTCTAGTGAAGGAGATGGTCCTGGCATTACCAACTCATTCAGAAAGATGAAAGATTCCTGGGCACTAGGAAGAAGAGAAAAGAGGCAAGAGAAGGAAACAATTACAGTGGAATCTCTATTACCTCCCATTTGGTAAGTCCATGATCACTCGTGGTGCATGCTGTCTGTGAAGCTGTTAGGTAGCACAACCTCTTATTTCTAGACATGCAAGAAGGTGTTCCTCAACCACACAGGAGGGTGATATCCATGAAAATTAATCTTGTTCATAATTGGAAACACAGAAATACTGACTTAGCTAGAAGTTCCCAGCCTAGTGATACTCCAGCGCTGATGGAGAGCAGCACTCAGAACAACTGGTCCCCAATATATCTGCTGGAATTATTTTCAGATGGCTTGCGAGAGGAATCTCTGAGCAGGGCTAGAAAACAGGACTGCATCTCCTCATTGGCAGGGGACACACAGCTATAGCCAGTAACCTTTTCAACATCAGAAACAACTTAAGGGATAACATGAATGGCTCTCAGCTCTACCTGACATACTTATTCAAACTGTCAAAGCTCTAGCACTAAGCTAGAGTCCAAAGCATAAAACCGAGTCTACCTAATCACCTAAAGGTAAAATAAATATCCCCAATGGAGAAATACCTCATGTCTTTCACCTCAGAACACCCTTAGCCTTGAATCTAGGACTGCATATGATTCAGTAGCCTGTTTTCAGACAAGTTTTACAGCCTGTGAAGCCAATGGGGCTAGTAGGGAAGTCATGTAACATGCACTAGGTCTACTGACATTCAGGTGAAGAATGGCAGTCTTGTGTACCAGCACGTCCACAGTTGTTGAGTTATTCAACAACTTGGCCAACTAGACTGGCATGTTCACTGCATATTTGACTGCAAGCAAGGCAGCACCATAGGATGCTCCCTCTTCTAGTATTACTCTGGTTATGACTGAGACTTCTGATGACAAAGCGACCTACAGGATCTTCATGAGAACCAAGCTTGAGCTGAATGCCTCTGAACACAGAGTCAGCCAGCATTTCTGCCTCAGGAGAGGCAGTTCTCATGTATACAGGGGAGACTTCATAGAGTACAATTCCTGAGGACTGAAAGGTGAAATAAACAGCAGAAAGCACTGTGCAGGGAGAAAAGATTGTAAGTGAAGCAGGAGAAGATTAGGGAAAGTGTCTGACAAATTGTGCTCCACCAACAGCATATATAGCAGCACTGCAAATGGTTAACTTTCTTTTCCTGTTGGCAGAAGAAGGAGAGAAGATGCAGTTGAGAGTTTATCAGTAGTGCACCACATTTGATCCTGCATGCATGTTCCTCTACAGTGAGATCCAAACTGACATATACTAGAAGGACATCAAGTTCATAGCCATGCTAATTGGATCCTTTACTTATATACACAACTTAGAGGATGACAATGTGCAAGTGGCTTATGAGTTATTAAATGGAAATGCTGCAGGAAGGATAGAGTGAGAAAAGCATTAACATCAGAGAGAAACACTATTAAATCCATATTTTATTGCCAATCTTTTGTAATGACTAAATTAATATAGTTCAGCATCTTATCTGCCTGTGGTTACAAGTATTGCAAAGAATTTTTTTGGACTTTTCCCCCCATTTATCCATTATCTGTATTCCACAAACATCACAGGAATTGTCAGCAATTAACATAAATAAATCATCACCTTTGCAGAGAAAGCTTCAGTACAAGAATTTCGGATGATAGCAAAAAATACTACTAAATAGCTCATGAAGGGCCTGTTCCATCCCCCATTGAAGTCAATGGGAATCTTTTCATTGACTTCAATGGATATTGGATCAGACCCAAATGGAAAAGATCAATAGCACACACATTAGGATAAAAGAGTAGCTATGCCCTCCTCTAGAAAAAGAACATGAGTTCAATTCAAACAACAGATTACAGGAAAGAACCAGTTGGGGAGAACTTTTTTCTTCTCCTTTGAAAAAATCTGCAAGAGAACAGCAATTCAAGATCCTAAGAGCTAAATCTCACAGAGTTGTAACTCTCATCTTCCACTATCCTCTGAATAGGTGGGGGTGACTGACACTTTGAGAGATTGGGACCACTGTTTAATAAAACAGCTCCCTTCTCCCCATTCCTGTCTTTGGTTGAGAGTGCAGAATGAAGATTCAATAAAGCAAATTTTACTCCTTCCACTAAAGGGTCAAAGCTTCAGAAGAACACATCTAACATTTTCAAATGCAAAACCTAGAAGCCCCAATATCAATTTGAGAACCTAGAGTGGCAAGCCCCATTCTCAAGCATGTTACAAGGTTGGTAGAACTAAGGGCAGTCAAAACACTATGACACTCAACTCTCATGTTTCCTAATCACGGTCGTACTAAAGGGTTGTCTCAAGCCATTGTTTTGTCATCCTGTTTGTTCCATCAACATAACTGTTGATTTTACCGAGTATAACCGTATGGAAAAAGACCCTATAACTGCATCATCATGCACAGTTCACAAATTCTTGCAGTGCAGATCCCTGTGCATCTCACAGAGCACCTCCAAGGCTCACTGAAATCCAGACAAGCTGCAATGTGAACTTCAGAGGCCCTGTCATTTTTACATAATGGACAACTTAGATAACTCTTCAGTACCTGAGATGAGGCCCAGACTGGAAAACTCATACATCAGGATAGGTGATACACTCTGCCCTCCTCCAGAGAAAACACAGTTGACCCAAACAACAGAATATAATAGAAGAAATTCAATTTTGTAAACCTCTTGCCTTTCATTAACAACTTAGTGACAGACAAATACCTTAGAGCATCTACTAGTTTCACTGGGACTCCTCCACAAGGAGACAACCTGTATTACGTAACACTCTGTCATGTCAGAAAACTGTGGTGAGAAAGGGAGGTGCAATTGCCCCTCCATGGTAATGCTTTTTTTGAAAACTTTGAATCTGAGCGTGGCACCCAAAGGCACTGCTGGAAGTCCAAGAGAAAGACAAGAGTCCAGGGAGCTTGCCTAAAATGCTAAAAGCAAACTCTATTTTTGTCAAATATATATTGTGCTTCAGAAGAGAAAGGTAAGCTGCTTGTCTGTCAATGTTTGTCACTGATTAACTAAAAATAATCTAAAAGGATGAGGTTTTCATAAATGTTATGAAAAATGTTCCTTAGTGTTAGGCCATACATGCAGCTTAGGACCCTGCATTGAATTCACCTCACTAACCACCTGTTCAGTATTTTTTTGCTGAGAAAGAAGAAATCCTCAACTCTGACCATTCCATCCAGGCCCCTCTCTCAACTTAAGGGTGTATTTTGATCATTTGTATTAGAAACAGAGGACAGCTGGCTTTTTGTCAACTTGGTAGTCCAGAAGGATGTGCGGTTTAGGTTTTTATTCACTTCATTAGCTTTCAAACAGTCCAATCTCTATCCATTCACTATCACAAGTTTCCTTGAAAGAGAAGCAAAGGTATTTTTAGGAACTTAATTACCTTCAAGATTCATTTTTATTCCCCCATCCTCGGACATCATACATATACTCCTGCCTTCACATGTGCACCCCAAGTTGATTAATCCAGCATACTTGTTTTCACTCTCATTTAGCAACACAACTCTCAGCAAGAACTGCTGCATTCAGGAGCAATGCTCTGGGACTCTTCCTACTTACTCTTCCCCCCACCTGCTTTTCCTCAGTTTCTCAACCCAACTGTGCATGCACAGTTCAGTGCATTCTGCTTGCAGCTTTGAAGCAGAGAAACCACTTGGTAGAAGTGGGGAGGGGGGCAGCAACTAACTAACCAGAAAGGAGAAACAGCCATATCAGATCAAGGTGAAAAACCAGGGATGAATAAATGGGATCTGAGGCAGTAAAGGGGAGATCCAGAGGATTCGGGCAGGGGGAATGCTTTCTGGGAGAGGAAAGCAAGAGACAAGCTAAAGCCACTAATTTTTCAACACAGAAAGAGCAAAAGAAAGAAAAGAGGTATGAAGAAAAGGAGAGAAAAACATTAAGTTTTTTAAAGTCAAGAGAGAATATCCATACTGCCAGAAACCATGAGCAATATAGACAAGTACATTCTAGAAGTTTGTAGGAGTGATTAGGGAATGGCAGAACTGAATGTATCTGAAGTTAGAAAAACATTTTACAGGCAAGGCAAAGCGATATATTAATAAAGTAAATGTTTCTTGCTGCAGCAGATTTTCATCTTCCATAATTTGAAGTTGGGATTAAAACCATTTAACAAATTCACACTACTTTCTCAACTTTCCTTCTGCTCCTGCCCACTTATTCTTCTTCTGCTCACCTTCTTTTCACACTTCGTCCTCAAGAGCAGTACTGCTACTTGACTTTTATGTGATCCTGCCAGGACTTAGCCTATGGATCTCCTGGAACCAAAAATAACTCAGAAACCTCTCCAAACATGAGCACATGCACACTTTCCAAAAGCATTCCCAAATGGGAAGGATGGCTTTCCTTGTTTACAAAGTCATAATAAAGAAAGGTTTTTAACATAACTGTGCTGCCCAACAAACACATTTTATACTGTAGAGGCTAAAACTAAAGTACCACCTAATAAAAAATAAAAATGCGTTTCTGTTGATGTTGAGTCTATTTGGACCTACAGTGTATACCATCAAAAGACCTACTAAAACTAAAAGGCAAAACTACTTCAGCAGATTTCACGTGGTTTCCTAGGTGAGGGGGCTGTCTATAATCATTTCAAAGAGGAACCTGGGTTGGCTACAGGTCCGTTCACCCAGCTCTGCTCAATTCAGTAGTATCTGATCAGCACTCAGTTCTACCCCTTGACTAAAGCTGAGATTTTATTTTCCCCTCTAACAACTTGCTTCACTCCTCTCAACTTTCAGCTACTCTTTACTGTACAGTCATTTGTAGTTAACAGATTAGACTAACGCAACACCCAGCCCAGATCTGCAACATGCCATTGTGCAAATTCACTCATTATGCGGCTGCACTTAAACCCCACTTACAAATACCTTCTGCGTTCACAAGTGACTTAGGAAAATACACATATAAGCGAAGTATGGAAAGCTGTACAGTATGAATCTAGAAAATACACACAGCAGCCAGGCACAAACAGCTAACGGACACTTTAAATACAGTGCCAATGCAGTAATTATCCATACATCCTTTGGTATGAAGAAAATTTATAGTGCCCCATTTACAGTATAATCCTGTCCCAGAATCTGTTTATAAAGGTCTCACCCAAGCATTCAAGTGCAGGAGTAAAATAACTGAGAAAGGAGGAGGGAAATCAGAAGCAGAGGATGGGAATCAGAAATAGAACAGCGCGCAAAGCCACAAAGTGATAAGTATTGTTTACCTGTCAGTTGACATTGATTAATCTTGTGTTCTGTGATATCACTCAGTGACTCAAACACCTGGAGGCAGCTGTCACAGCTGTGCACAGCTTCTTCTTCTAACTCCTCCCCTTCATCCGGCCTTTTCTTACAGTCTAGCACTTCTCCATCTTCTGCCTTGTCTTCTAGTTTACAGTTAGGGTCTGAAAGAAAATCAAGACCGTGACGTCAGGCATCTAAGAAGAGAACCTTTAAAAAGAAAAAAAAAAATCAAGATAGGTTCTGTGGTAATGATGAGAAGAAACATATTTGGCACGAGCCTGCAGCACACTGTAGATTTTATTGCTAAATAAGCAAAGGAGGCTTTTTCCTTAATTTTTTTCTAATCTCAATGAAAGGAGAATTTCCCTTCTACTCCCACAAATGCAGCTCCATTTCTCACTCAAGCAATTCCTCCATGCTTCAACGTTAGATTTGTCAATGTTATCACAGCTATTGAAGCCGCTTTGATCATTGTAAGAAAGGATAAACCACCTATGCAATTAGTTTTCAATGAAAAGAAAAATCAAATCAATGAGTGTGCAGGAACTTCTTTTCACTGTTAACTACAGCGTTTCACAGGAAATTACCAGAATTAAGAGACTAACAAATTTGATTTACATAAACATGAAATTAATCTTGATTTTACAACCCACTCCAATACTCCACCACCACAGTATTTGACACAAAGCAAGCCCTGGAAAGATTATACCCTGGGTCAAAATGCTTTGAACTTGTGTATGACTTAAGACAAACCCGATAAAGTTCCTATATTTGCCAGATCATGGAAAACTGGAAACTAACTATTGTAAAACCTAAATATTGCACAAGGAGAGCTTTGTCTGTTTGACATGCTCACAAGCATTTTGGGGATAGTGGGATAGCTCTAGCCTCAGAGCAGCAGTCCTGAGCCCAGCTGAAAATTCTAAACTGGAAGAAATGTGCGGTCTCACCACTGTCCCCTGTGCGCAGAAAAGCCACACAGCTCGCTGCACTACCTCAGTTCTGCAGATGACCAGCGCAGAGTGAGATAATGCGAAGTCTAGAACTTTTCCTCCTCTGAAGAGGAGCGGAGTAGCTTTAACTACTCCTGACTTTTTGCCCACTTTACTAAAAGCTTCCTTCAAAAGACAGAAATAAAACAATCTGTCTTCCCCAATAAAGCAAGCTGGCACTTAACTTTGTTTTTCCTTGGGAACCACAGTACAACAAGTGAAATGCAGAAGAAAAATGGTTGTGTACATTCCAGCAAAAGGAATGCAAGTGTTTCACCACTTTTCCCTTTTCTGCTTTGGCCACCTCATCTTTCCTTTTAGATATTTGAGAGAGCTAAGACTGAAACAAGTCATTTTAGAAAACAAGGACAAACTCATATAATAACAGGAGATTCTGCAAGTATATTTTAAGATGTTATGCTCTTTAGCCAAGAGGGTGACTAACCAGGAGTAAGCTTCTTGTCCACAGCAACACAGAGGTGGTATCTGTGAACCCACTCTATTTAGCATTGCAATTGATTAGGATCATGCACAACTACTTGAAAGGAGAGAAACTAAACCATGCTAACACTAAATTCATATTAGAATGGGGAAGGGGTGAGGAGGAGGAGGGTGATTCCACTTCAAACCACTCTTAAATCCTCTCTCAGCACCCTACAGTGATGTGGGCACAGCCATCCCTTGCCACTGTGCACAAAGCGCAAGCGTTCTTGCTGCCCACAACGAAGGTCAGGGCTCTCATCATCTTTCTACATCCTTGGGTTCGCACTGATGCACCCTGCCCTCCAACTGTTCAAACACAGACAGACCCGCAAGCAGAAACTGGAAATGACCCATGTCAGGAAGTCTTCCTCATGCTATGTGGCTCGTGATCAAAACCGAGGAATTTCTTTGACAGGGGTAAAGGGCAGAATTTATTTTTAAGGGAATTATATTACAGAGGGAAACCAGATTAATTTTAAAAAATAAAAAAACACATTCTGAAGGCAAAAATATATTTGCTGTGCAAAAGCGCTGCATATACCCTGACATTCACAAGGTTCTTTCAAGAGTGAAAACCCCAGCTTGGGCAGTTACTTCCAAATAGAAAAGTAGCCTGCAAATTTACACACCAAAAAGGGATGCTAATTAAATAAAAGGACTTTATGGCATTTTAGCCATTGACGAATGCTCTGAATCTAATAACTCCCATTGCCACTTCATTTTCCAAGATATTTTGCAAGATCAATAAAAGTAGTTAGGAGATCACCAGGTTATAAGCAGTTCAGAAAAAGAAATAATTGTCTTAACTGTTGCAAACTGACCCAACATCATTAAACACTTGTTGGAAGGCAGCATGTGCACATCGCATACTATTAGTTGTTCAGCTCAAGCTCCCAGTTTCATCTCATAAAACTGACAGCACTCAGGGAAATTGGGCACTGGGTCTGAATTTTAACATGAGTATTTAAATGCTGCACATAAAGTTTACAGACCTGTTTGTTTTAAAATAAGGGTAGTGTCTGACTCTGCTTTAAGTACAATGCTGAAGGAAAGAAAAGGGAGGGGAGGGAATTCTCAAGACTTATTATTCAGAAACACTTGCACTTTACAGGAATTCAGCAATACACACACACGTATGCACAGATGCACCCCTTAGTGCACAAAAGCCTACAGAATCGCTCAATTTAAAGCTTCCTACTTAGAGACGAGTTATTAAAATTAGAATCATTTTAAGGCTAATAAATGTTTTGCTTCTCCTTCTGCATTTGCAGATATAAACTCTACAGGGACAGAAGTCAGTCAAGCTTATTCCCTTCTGCTGCAACTTTAGAATACATGCTCTAGCCAACTGGCACATTTGTTTTTAGGTCAACACTTAAGTGGGACCCTCTGGGACCTAGGTTTGTGTTTAGCCTACGACAGCTTTGTGAAATGAGTTCTGGCAGTCTCAGCCCCTCTCAATGAATGCACTTCCACTGTGATCCACTTCCATGAAGAGATGTCACCACCAAAATAAAAAGATATCTAAAGAGAGAAAATATCATTTGGATACTTTGTGAATAGATAGCTTTTCTGTTACAACAACAAATACCTTCCATCAAGAGCTGGTCTAACCTTAAGTGATTACTTAAACTGAGGATAAGCTGCCTTATTTGAGCTGCTCTTTTGAAAGACTAGAATAAAACATATTTTATAAATGCAATATGCATTCATCTATACTTTCTCCTTAACCTCCCGTTCAAAGCTCATGCTCACATACAGACTTCAGGGCAAATGTCATTCATCTCCCACATTCCTCTCTCCCCAATATCTGCAACAATCATACCCACAATTCCCTCAGCAAAGATTGTCTTTGTAGTAAGATTACCTTTCCCAACATCTGCAAATGCCACTGTCATTTCCAGAGGCTTCCCTGCCCTATTTCAGAGGCTGCCGTGCACTAACTGAAATTTTTCAATACACATCAGCAAGAATACACACACCGGCTCCATCTGCAGATATCATTGAAAATTATCTAGTATGGAAAGGAGGGTTACATTTTTGGAACAGAAATAAATTCAGCCTATTAAGGCACTTTTAAAAAAAAAAAAAAAGAAAAGAAAGAACAGTTGTCTTCTGTTACTGATTATGTTAACATTATTTATAAATGGAAATTAAAAGAAGCATGATTTTCTCATTACTATGTTCCCTGGCAGGTGGTTCTCCCCTTCTTCCTCCTCCTCATACGGGATGTTATTGCTGTAACTTGGTCTAATAAAACTGCAATTTTGGGGAAAATGAAAAATTGCATTGGCTTAAAAGTGTTGGAGGCAATAAAGCCATGGACTTCAATTAATTTCAAGTATGGGAGCGGTTTAAGGCCAACCAGCAGAAATTCTATTCTGCCCATGTAAAAATGAGGTTTCACCACATTTACTTTTTATAACCCATATAAAAGTCAAGTAAAAGTAATGAATATCTAAAAGCCATCTCAGTGGACTGGCAAAGACTATCTGTATTCTTGAAACTCATCTTACATATTTCTGCCTATGCTACAAGGATCCATAGCTAATCACAACTAAAACATCAAACTACCAAGAAAACAGCCTCCTTTCCAATCCATTTCACTGCCTTGCAGCAGACCTCCTTCCAAGCCACTTCTACATGGAAAAGTGCTGGCAAAAGAAAGGAAAACTTAGATCATGTGGTTATAATTATTACCAGGCAAGGAATATTTCTTCAGCTCAGTGGTAAAGTAAAACTCTGTCGCTCTCTGCTCCCAATAGTGTCCATCGCAAAACAACTGCCTCATTAAATCTCTGCAGTAAGATTAATATGCCGTAGCTGCACTACATTTATAACTTGGTACTCTATAAAAAGCACATTTAATGGTTAGAGCCAGAGCTTAGATACAAAGTATTACTATAAAAACTTCTGGCAGTGTGTACACAGTGTGGGCCTTCTGTACTGCTTGCTCTATCAGACGGTTTTTTGTTTTTAATATCGGCACTGCATTCTTGCTATAGAGAAAAACAGAATGTTAAATCTTGCCTAGAAACAGACAAAGAACAACATGGGACATGATGGGAAATAAATAACTAGCAAGACAACTTAACCATTGAGAATTATTTTAAGAAAAAACGCAGAAAAGCAACCGTTCCTTGTCATACTGATCTCCACTTTTGCAGTCCTCTATTTTTCAACTTCATGTGTCTACAGCAGTACAAGTTTGCTTTTTTCCCAAGTTTGCAGATGGCTAAATGGAGACATAAGTACATTCAGAAGAGTTTGAGAAATTTCCCATTAAAAAAGCAGAGAACTCTCTCACTTTTATTTTCTCTTTTCAAACAATACAGTTTATGTACAGAGCCACTAGAACCTATAAAAGGCACCAAACACCAAACATAAACCCACAGGACACACACACAAGAGAAATATAAAGTCTTCTAGCTGAACAAAAAATTAACTGCATTCTTCACCTTCATAAGAGGAATAACTCCAACTGTTCTCAAACAAATTACCTACACGTATTCAGAGATGACTAGCCTTCTAGGAATATCCTTAAGGAGCCAGCCCTTACTCCAAAAGGTGACCTCAGCTGACTGAATGAGACTATTCAGATGAGTCAGTCCTGCTCTTCAGATAAAATTCTGTGGAATCAGTACCAAAGACAGAAGTGAAGTATTTCTTGCATTCTCAGAACCCTATTAGAGAATATAAGAGCCCTTGTTGTTATTGGGAATTAACAATTATTTCTTCATGATTATTAACAATACATATCCCTGTGATCCTGACTCCAACAACAGCTTTGTCCACCCAATCTCACTGACTTAAAATTAAGGAGCCCTTACTTAATCCCTGACTGGTAAGAAATTATACAAACAATCCTAAAAGAAATTACCCTTATCCACATATTTTACAAATATAAAAATACTTTAAGTGGAATGAATATTCAAGTTCATCTGAAATGGCACAGGGTGGGGTTTTATGTGGGCGATGTAGAGAAGGATTATTTTTAACAAAAAAAAAAAAGAAAAAAAGAAAAGCATGCTGCACTTTAGAAGTATCTCACATTCAGTTGACCGACCTAGAAAAGGCAGAATTTCTAATTCTCAGGAATTGAAAGGTTAGGGGAGAGGAATGTTATTTTCCATTGCGAGCCCCAAGAATGTATTCTAAGCTGAAACAGAGAAGGAAGAATGCAGGCTTTGCAAAAACACCCCGATACAAAAATCCCTCACACTGTTGTCAAACAGGTAGCAAGCACTAATGAAGGAATTCAGCATTACCAGTCTGTGCGGCTGTGTGTCCCACACCTGCCTGCTGGTCCTCTGTTTCATTTTCTTCTACTGTCAGAAAAAGGTAAACAAAACAAAAACAAAACAAAAAAAGATGTTAGGTAGGTAGCTGAAGTGTTTCAAGCATCTTTATACCAGCTTCAGTTCTGAAAGCCAGTAATGCTTGTACAACACGGGCAAGAAAAGCTGCACTGCAAAGTGCGAAAGTGTAGACCAGACCAAAACAGAATAGGTTGCTGTATGGAAGCTACAAATCTGAGAACAGAGTGACCAAATCAGTTTCATGGCTTAAAAACCAAATCGAATTTCCTCTAGGATATATGTCTTCAATGCACTCTACTGTATTTGATTATGGAACTAAATGAGAGAATAATTCTGGGCTTTAAGATTCTACTTGCTCCACATGGGTAAGAGAAAGCCTTCTCCTGGCAGACGGGAGAGGTGTGTGTACTAATTCATACATAAGCTTTAAAAAAAAAATAATAATCCTATATTCAGTAGCAAACATCTCAGCAGTGCAGACAGCCTTGCAAAGGAGAACTAACCCCATGCTGTTTTACTGTACACACCATGCCAGCATCTTTCCCTTGGCTCACAGCTTTCCAGAGCAGTAGAACTAAAAAACAATACAATTCTTGTCAGATTCACTATTGAAAACTTGTTGGGTGAGAGTGAACCCAACAAGAGCCATTCTGCTGCTACTTTGAAAAATTAGAGAGCGCTGTTCTCATGTGCTCTGATATGATGCCTAAGTAAGATTGACTCTCCCGAAGTAAAAGTAAGGGAAGAGCTAAAAGGCAGAACCATTTCCTTTTTATTCTCCCAAAGACTGAGTTCTTTAAGTTAGAGAACAGCGGAGAGAAAAGAATTCATTCTCCCTCCACAGGGGAAAAAGCTGAAAGGGGAAAGCCTGCACTTTTACAGCATTTCCACTCCCAAGAATTCAGACCTCAAAAATAATCATGCAACTGAGTTAAAATCCAAAGATTTGTTTTTTTTTTTTTTTTCCTGGTTCTTGGGACAAGAGAGTGCAACACTTAAGGTCACATATAAATCTAGACATATATTCAAAAGAAGAGATACATATACACACTCCACAGGTACCTCTTTTCCTCCTCCGCCAACCCCAAGGCTTCATACAACTGGTTGTTTCTAGAATCTGAGTTTCTAGAAAAAAAACACCAGTTTTCATAAGGACACTCTTAGGACACCAGAAACTTGAAACACAGTGCATATATTAGAAAGAGTCAAGTACAATCTCTGGAGGACTCTATACAATCTCTATCTCTGTCCCAGAGCTGTGGCTAGTAAGCACACTCTTCTCATCAACAGAGATCTGATAAAGTTTCCCCAGCCCTGGAGTAAGTCAAGTATTTCACAAAATACGATTTTATGAGCTGACTGTTTCAGTTGAACTTGTATTTTGCAGCCATGAAGTTACCAGTACTTCAGCTGTGATAATACTGTATGATTTTCTTTGTTATGCTGAAGCAGTCATCCCAGCAGCCCTGATAGCTAAAGGAAACTGGTGAGACAAAGAAAGCAATGGGAAAAGCTCATGAAAAGCTGAGTTTTGGGGAACATGTGGCCAAACACAAACTAAGCTAAATAGATTTTTCACTAGGGCAGCACAGATCAGTAAGACTCGTTAATAAAGCAAGAAAAATAATGAATACAACTAGTATACAGTTTAAAAAAAAAAGATACTGCCTTTTATGACCCCCTCAAAGCTCCCAGTGAAACCTCTGCAGCAGCCCAACCTGACCCTGTTTATGCCCACCATCAGCTGTCGATCTATTTCCAAAAAATGTTCTCAAGAACAAGCTCTAAAACTGACAGATGAGTCCACTGTTTCATCCCTCAAGAGGAAAGTCACCTTGGTCATCAGCACCTACTGATCAACCTTAGTAAAGGTTGTAGACGTATCTGTTACCTACCAGTGAAATCCTCAACCACGACACACGTCACAACTCGGTCCAAAAAGGCAGTTTAAAAAGTCTACCATTTTTTAAGATGGAATTGAGGTGGCCAAACATGCACTTTTCAAGAACTGATTCCCAAGTGGGACACTTTAAAATAAAGTAGCTACCTGCTAAAAAGTAAACAAGACCTGCTTGTTTGAAGCAGATCTCCACCTGTAAGTGTATGCAAACCAAAATGCAAGAGTTCATCTTTTCTGCTGTTCTGTACTGAATGTCTACTGCCACCAGCTGCAGTACCAGAATCTCTTGCTTCTAGTGAGAAGCCACTGCACACTGAAATGTGCTCAGCTTCGCACTGCTGACTGAGAGGTACACCAAACATTTTTAGGTCTTCAAATGGAAAAAACAAACATGGATACTGCGTAACAAACTGTTTTCATGTATGCAATTTTGTAATGTAGAAAGATGCCAGTGCATGCCTTGTGAAACCAAATGTTTAAAACTTCCCTGCTATTCAGGGATCTGAAAATTCTGCGAGAGCTGAGGTTTGTTTTCAACAAAGGCTGGCCACTATGTCTTTAGTACACTAAAAAAAAGGAAACCAGCATCAGAGCAGGTAACTTGGTGGTTAGCATCTTTCTAAACTGTTGTTCAAGCCCTTTAAGGATTCTCAGTCACAACAGAACCAAGTAGGTCACAACAGGCCACGGCACAAAGACTTGCTAATAATATTCAACTAGACTGACATATTTGTCAGGAAAATTAAAACCACATTTAGGGGGAAATATGGTAACAGGAATAAGAAAACTACCCCACAAAACCCACAGAATTAGGGAAATCTTAGCATTAGCACAAATGAACTACAAAATACCATCTCATTTTCCTTTGCATTAAGTTAGATCATTCCTCCAGCTAGCATGAGTATTTGTTACATTAAGTAAGCTAGAGCTGGTAGCATCAGATAAGCTCCCAATCAGCACTTTATGCCTTTCCACAACCAGATTCTGAAAACTTCAGTGCTATTTCAGCTCTCAGACCAACGTTAAACTGACTATGAAAGGTAGCGTGACATGCAGCCAACATTAGCCTCCCTTAAACATTAACTATACCATTTTCTGTCAGGAGAGGAAGGCAACTTTAAATAGAACCTATATAGTGAGATGCTTTAAATTTTGCTAACCAAAAACATTTCTCTAGCACTAGCATGAAATGTAACTAAAAAAAGACACAAGGATGATATGCAGATAAAACAGTAGCATGTATGCACTATTATTAATTCAAACATCAAAATTACTGATACTCTAGGACTGTAATTGTGTATAGGGCTGTCATCTTCATTACAGCATATACCACATCCTAGCATAAGGTAAGACAAATTCTAGATAACAAAGCAATAGAATAGTAGTAAAAGGAGAGGCCTCAGGAAACCAGAACAATAGCTTATGAATCCAGACTATAAATAAGCAATGTTACTGCTGAACAGCACTTCTAGATACATTTGAAATAATGTTGTCACAAAAGCCACAACATTCCTTGTCCCTACAATTATGTGTTTATGACCACAGGTCACCTGTTTAGTTAGCTGTAGAAATATTTCTCAATTGACTTATCTGTTCCTTAAAACAACAAACCATCAAGTCCCTACTACGTATTTTCTCAGTGCAACTTTTGAAAAACAAAATAAACAGGAAACCCAAATAATAAAATTTCGAAAAAAGACCAGATCACCACAACAATGTGGCACCACACTTCTTGAGAGCAATTTAAAAAAAAAAAAAAAAATCTCAGTAAGGGAAAATAGAATTCCAGCATGTCAATTCTATCTCCCATTATAAAGGCTTGTGGTCTGGACAGATACCAGTTTTTAAAATTTTACTGCAAAAAACGTATCTCTAAACTGAAGCTGTATCTATGTGAAAGGTTAGGACATTTCAGCTTTGGCACAGCCAGTGTCCAAGGCAAACCCTGGTTTCAGTTCAGAGCACCTCTCATGCTTAGGTTGCTGAATATCAACATTAATGTCAAGTATTCCTTTTTAAAGAAAGAAAAAACAAAAAAACAAACAACCAACAAATCAAGTAGTACTGTCAAGGACAGCCAATGAGGAAAACCTGCAGGAATTTTGATATAGAGGTCCTAAAAATAGAATTAATCTCCTGACTGCTCTACAGCAACACCTGCTGATCAATGAGGATTTCACCCCTTTTGCTTAGAGCCTCTTCATGGGACACATGGTTAGCCTATAAAGGAGGGAGATTATTTTATAAAGTTAGTACAAAACATACACAGATTTTCTATCTTGCAAAATCTCATTCATATACTGACTAACCAGGATTCCCCTTCACTGAAGAGTTAACCTGTAGATTTTGCACCCTGAGGAAGAGCACAAGTCCTTTCTGGTTAATGCCTGAGAAAAACCTTGTATGGAAAAGAAATGGATAAAATTAGAAATGTGAAAAAGGACATTTTCACTAAAGGGAAGCCTTTTGGAGAACTCTGGCTAAGATTTATGGCTTCTGAGCTATTACAAACCATAATAAAATAAAAGCAAAAGATAATTGAAAAAAGTCTATTTTCTTCTAGTCTAGGTGGGTTAATAAATTTTAAAAAAGAAAAAAAAAAGAACTGCCCCAAATGCCTGAGCCTCTTTTCAGCTTGTTAAACAAAGCAGGAGAAGCCACATATCCCAAAATAAACTATAAAAATAGATTGCTATTGATTTATCCCTTCCTAAAACATATTCCTTGAGAGATGTGAAAATAAACCCAATATAGCAACTAAGACTGTCGGGATAGGAAGTTTAGAATATATATATTTTTAACTTGCTCTTTGCATTTCCTATAATTCAATACTTAATCTATACATTTCCATTAGCATATGATTAGTACTTCAATTTAAAGCCATCTGCACAAAAGCCTTTTTCTTAGGACGGTAACTTTAGCAAGTGCATCTTCAATCTACATGTTTGAATAATTTCTGCAGACAAGTAATAGAGACACTAGCTGTATTAGCATAATCAATACACAATTTACCAAGTTACCCACACAGAACAGAAATAAAACGTGTGTGCCATTATTTCAGTACCTACAAATGACGGTAATTTCTGGAAGTATCTTTGTACTTTTCTTTTCCCTCCTCCTCATGGCCACATAAAAACCAAGAGGACATTCATACTGCCACCATCTACAGGTAGATATTAAGTATGATTAGATAGATTAATCACATAGCAGAAGGCAAATTTAAGAGCCAGTTACAGGAGGTGCTGAGTATCCTCTAACTCTATTAAAGTCAATGGATTTTGAAGATGTTTCGCACTTTGCAATAACATGCTCTGGAAATACACCTCCATGAGGGTTCAGTCAGGATACGAAACTGAAATTAAAGAAGTTACAGAGTACTATTAAATGCAGGATTACATGTCAACGCATCACCTGCTAGGGCTACACCTTCCTCCGCTTTCTTCTCTCCCTAGGTACCACTGGTGCTCTAAGACTCACCTTTTAAACTCTTCTGGCCGACACACGTAAGCGCAGGATTTCACACCTGGCTACGCCACATGTAAGCAGCAATTCAGTGGGTGACTCCTGGAAGTCAACAACCATTTCAGGCTGCTTCATAATGTCCTTTAAGATAACTGGCATTCACAAAAGTTCAGAACTACTAAGAAACTATTGTTTCTGAAATAGCTTCACCTAGTATCAATACATGTCTATCAGCTACTAGCCAGAAACCTGATTACCATTTTGACTCCTAAATGTATATGCACCCAATGACTTTAGTGTGAGAAAAGTTGGGAAAAGAACTGCACTGGCATATTACCATTTCAAATATTTACATTCCAGAACTCTATTGAAAATTAGTTCTGTGTGTGAGGCCACAACTGTACAAAAATCCAATTAATCATATGCATGAATATTTGTATTTCTGATTTGTTTTCCTTTGTGCTATGACATACCCCTTTTCCTATTTCTACCCTCCCCAGCATTGTAACAGTATTCTCTTGATACTTGGAAATTATTATTTTCCTTAAAAGATTCATGTTACATAAAGCATTCTTCTTCTTGCATTTGCTTTTTCCAGAAGACAAAGCCTCTCATAGCATTCATATTTTTTCCTCCTCTCTTTAGTCTACCCCAACACTGAGCTTAGGGTTTTTTCCTCCTAATGTTCTTCTTGTAGAAAGACTGAATTAGGAGTTCCACTGAATTAGACTGCAGTGGTTGGAAAATATTATTCTTATGCTAAAATAAAGTATTTTCCTAGGCAGCACATAAACATAAAAGTAATAAATATACTTAAGTGGAAAGAAATGATGCTTAAGAAATCCTTTGGATATTCTTCCAACCCTTGATCTCAAGGATGACAGAATCCAAATGTGACAGCCTAAAGACGTCCAGTTTTACATAACATTGTGTGCAGAAAAGGCAGAAGATGCTCCTTCCTGGAGCAGAGGGAGAATTCTACAGAAACCCCAAAGCTGGGGGGGGGCATATCTTTTTCTGGATAGTAGATTAGTTCTGGTAGTAGATTAATTAATCCTCCCCAGAATGCTAACTTTGCCTCCCTAATCATGCATCTTTTAACAAGCTTAAGCCACATCTACATACATACTCATATTTTTATTGTTTAAGGTAAACTAGTAACAGTATGATATATTTTAAAAAGTACTTTTCTCCAAAGAATCTTAAAGCTTTTTATAAACCTCAAGTAAGTTCCAGACATCCCGAAGACTCTCTATCATGCAATGTAACAGATTACAATGGATCTCCGAGTCAAGCTGAGGACCACGGTGAGAATTAGCAAAGCAAGAGGGAATCTCTCTGGGAGTCAATTCTTAGTATCAGGGTCAGGACTTTCAGCTGTCCTGCCTGTCTCAAACTGAGTATTCCACCTCCATTCCTGACAATGTGACTGTGGGCATCCGGTCCATGTTGAGGAAAGACAGAAGTTAGGAGGCTAAGATAAATTTTAAGCCTAATTACCAAACCCAGTACTTAACATGAATGCTTTCAGAGTGTTTCCTCTCAGTATATTGAAGCTTTGTATCACCTAAGCTTTCTTGCTCTCTCAGAAGGACAGAACCAAGAATTTCTGGTACTCCTACATACTTGTATTTTCAACTGTGCTTAGAAACAGGAAATTCATTAAACACTGTCTACAAAAGCCTAAACTCAGCAAGAGAGAGCAATTTAAATCAAACCGACACATGGATTGCAGAACCTCAAAGTAACCAACATTACACAAGTCTGAAGGCAGGTGATGTAAGGAAGGGCTATGAGGACCTACAGTAAAGGTTATTGTAGATGATCATTGCCTTTGAAAGTTAAGTCATTTATTTATGTGCCTAAAATGAGGCACTTAAATTTAGGAGTTTGGGTTGTCTGACACTGTTCCAACACCAAAACAAAATACAGCTGCATGCTTTGGCTCTATTACCTAAAGACATACATTTATCTGAGTCAAAAACCCCACCTCCTTTCAATTGAGATTATCCCTGATTTACCAGACATCCCCATCTATTGTGTACAAGGGTTTTATACGTTTCTTTTTGATCCCTCAAGCTCTCTGCTCTGTTCTACATGACTTTCTATCATGTAGAACAGCACTCTGGTCTATATCCACAAAGGGGCTTAGAAGCCCAAAAACTAGTGAGGGGACGCTGCATCTAAATTGCCAGACGTTCTGCTCACATTAGGCAGTACCTATGGTTTTATCATCCAGGCTTTCTCAGTGCTGTGCAGCTCAATGCTGAAATTAAACCAAAGCCCCACCGCAGCTGGCTAGTGGAAGATTAAATATTCTCCTGCCTGCCCTGGCTTTGGACGCAGTCTTATGGGCTGGTCCTTCAGAGTTTACATATCCTTCCCTGGTTGCTACAAGATACTGGCAGAAAATGTGTGGGTTGAAATACCTCTTCCTTTCCCCTCTTGCCCACACCCACTGGTTAGATCACCCAGGATGTGGGTGGCACCAGCTCAACTTTTTTCTCTATCAGAAGGATTTGTACTCATGTCATGAGCTTCCTCACAAAGAGCACTTACCCTCAGACTTGAGGTGCACTCATTCATTGCTGTTGAAGCTGCCATACCTCATCTACAATACTCACTGAACTAGAAAGAAGGAGAATTAGCATGATACCTTATCCTTGTGGTTAGGGCACCCTCATGGGAAGTGGGACACATGGACTCCAGTTCTAGTTTCACTGACATAATTCATCAGAAGTAATATTACAGTAATTACTTGGCAGACGAGGACCCCGGTCTCCTTTTTCTCCATTGGTACTAAAGCCATTAGAGCCATGAGTCTTGTGTATGAGCGCTGTTTCTCACCCTCTTGTCCAACAAATACTTAATTACAGTTTTGAAAAGGGAAACGTCATTGACAAAAATAAAAGGGCAACTCACAGGCATAGCACAATATGCTGCTGTGTAATGACTGATGTACTCCCTGTGAGATACAAACACCCCTAGACAAAGCACAGAACAGAGCCCCCGCCTCTCACATCCTAGCAGAGCAAATAACTTTCCCTCTTCAGTAAAGGGGAGAGGAAGAGCAGCAGCACAACCCCTCAATTCCTTCTGACTTGGGAGGAAAGGAACAACCTGTCCCCTATCTCCAAAAAGCTGGATCAGATAAGTGACTGCTACAAGATACCCTATTGCACTACGCAAGACACCCACACCTAGAACAGGGGAGGAGCTAAGACACATTATTCTTTCCAAGTTTTTCCTACTATCTCCTTAAGGTAGTTCCTACTCAACATTCCTAAATCCCTAACCTACCTATGAATTATATAAAGAATCCAAGCGCCTGGTGCAAGATGACTATTCCACCAGGCAACCATGCACCTGTAAACTAAGCACTGCAGTACTAGTGTCTTGCAGCATGCAAACCCTTTTTTTTTGGACCTAGCCTTAGAGCTTTCTGACCTTTCTTCACTGATTTACATTTGTATCTGGTGAGCAAGTCTTCTGCTCAACAGATTCACCAGAAATCGCAAACCAAATCTTTTCCTATGCTCTAGCTCTTTATAAGTCACGTAATGCAATCCCTTCCCAGCGGTTGCACACACAGACCAATAGCACCCTATTTCCTCCTCCCATCTTCAGAGTGAAAACGTTACATCAGGCATGGATCTTGACATCCTGTTGTCCTGGAACCAGTGAATCAGAAAGTTCCTTCCTCACAATTGTATTCTTTGGAGGTGGAAAATAATTAACTTCCCCACCCCCTCCTCCTTCCTACTGCCACTATCAAAGTTAGAAATTCACTTGACTCTGTCTGGAAAAAAAAAAAAACAGCCATCATAGTTCAGTGCCAGAGAAAGTTTTGTTGATCAAAGCACAGCCTAGTCTTCCCAAGGACACTGCCTCACTACATCACATCATCCAGTCCAGCAACACAGCACGTATTTTATTTTTGTTTTTAAAGTTCGAGAAGTTAATGAGTCAATAATGGAAGTTGAACTTGATAGGTTACCAAAAGAAACGAAAAGTAAAACTAAAAGATCAATTATCACGGAATTCATTGTTTGAAATATATTTGCCCGGCAAAACACAACCTAATAATAGTAAGGGCACAACAAGTTTCAGAGACTGTATACAAAAGCCATCTATTGTGCAGTTAACCAGGACATTTAGACTTAAAAGCGCTCTAGCTTTTCCACACTCGTGTAACACCGAGCGTCTGTATGAGAAACTAGGAGAGAGATTTTGCACTTCCTGTTAGGTAAGGACAAAACTCCTGTTCCAGGTTATTGCCTTGCATGAGAGAATAAGCTCTCCAAAAATAGGGTTTGGGCAGGAGGGAAAACACCAATACCCTCACTATCAACATCCTGTCCATTCTTCCTCAGGGCAAAAAGGTGTTCTGCTTCAGCCAAGAGGCTGATTAACTAACGACTAGTACTTTCAAATTTGTAAGATGGCTAACTAGTTACTGATACTGTATTTTTAAAGGAACCATAGTAAGCCCTTATCACATTAAAAAAGAAGAAAGGGGGGCAGGGAGTCACTATACCAACAGATATACAAATGACTAAGAAATCTTGAAGAACTAAAAATCCTAACCTTAGAAAGAAAAATTGCACCTAATTGCACCTATATTTAAAAGTGAAAGTATCAGATCAATCACTTACTCAAAAAACACCCCTCTGTCTTGCTCCCATGATAAAAAAGAGGGGGGGGGGGGGAACAAAA
>NW_009228793.1:81582-87469 GCF_000690835.1 Fulmarus glacialis
GGGGACCAATGAAAACACATCTCCCCAAAATCTAAAATTTCATTCGGCATTAATTGTGCAGAACTGGTAAGTCACAATCCTACAATCCTTCTGAGTACACACTGTACGGATTCAACTGTACAAAGAAAAGTTGCGGTATAGCATGCACAGCATGACTCTAGCTAAAGGAAAATATAAAAGGCTCAAATGTGCACACACCAGAAGAATCTGATAACCTAACTAAATCCTGAAAAAGGAGGAAAAAAAAATCCTTTACATCTTTTTCTCAATAATTACGCAGTATAGACGGAAAAAAAGTGTTTAAAATTGAAGGAATGTGAAGTCAGGAAAAAAAAGCGTGACCACTGTTAACTAATATCGTAAATACGGAGGACAATAGTCCTGGTTCAAAAATCCATTGGAAGAGGGCAATTTTGTGCAGTCTTACTAATGTCTGCACGGAAGAACATAAAGCAGGTTTTTCTGGAAAGTAGGAGGGCTGAATGAAAATGTTAATTATAATATGTTGTAATAAGGATACCTCCAAGATCAGCCCTATCTTTTTTGCTACCGCATAGTCCCTAGGCATATGGCTAACTACTCCTTGATCATTATCCTGGCTAAAACTAAAGCTACTGAAGTTTAGGAGTCTCATATCTAACAGAATTTCTTTCATCTCTAATAATTGCTAAACTAGCATAATAACTCATACTTGAGGTGAAATAGAACCCAAGTTGTCTAAAATTAAAGTTAAAACAAAAACAATCCTCATCACCTCTTTCGGTTTTTGCACATTCGTCTTTTTGTCAGAATCCTACGCCAAGTGTTGCATTATGATTTAAAAGTATTTAAAAGCTTCTCTTGTGCTATCTGACTTTTGTGAAGAGAGCAACTGAAAAACTTCAATGCTTTGTAGTAACACACTGCAAAATATATTTGAAAACAGACATGTACATTTTCACAGCACCAAATAAAACAGGCCCAATTATTTGTAGATCTGTATGTTGTCTCTTCAGGGAAAAACATACATACATACGTATATATGCCATGGTTCCAATTTAAGTGAAATAGCACATTTTCCCCACCCCCAGCTGGGACTGATTCTGAGCTCAGGTAGCCCTACAGGAACCAATGGAAACTGTAAAATACAGCTGGGAAAAGATGCTAAGAGGTCTGTCTTAAGGTATCAGCATTTATACTACATTTTAATCAATCTAAACAAACAACTCTGAGTAAGTTACTGTCAGTGTTTTACACAGAAAAAACACTGGAGCCATATGGTCTATATAAAATGTTAGCAGTCCTTCTAGATCCTTTCCTCATGTACAATTATTCAAAACGAAGATTTTTTTTTCCAAAATGCGCGAGTTTCAAAATACTGAATTGTGTTTCAGGACAAAGAAATGAGTGCTATTAAACCAGTTGTAAATTAGACTGAATGAATTACAGAGCAACATAAAGCCTTTCAAGACTTCTTAAATCATGGCGGATAACGTTATCCTACATGTTAGATAAGTGCCTCCATACTGGCAGCTTCCGTTGTTACACAAGTTAACAGCAACTCGGGGAAACAAAATCAAACCAAACCAAACATGCAGTATTTCTGAGCCCCTTAATATTGTCTTTGTCACAAGATTTCACCTTTATGGAAACTAGCAGTACAACCAATAGCTGTTTAGATGCAGCTGTTTAGATGTTCACTCCTAATAGTACCTGCTCCTAAGAAGTAGATGGTGATGGTCAATATGACTCATGCTAGCCCCCAAAATGACTGTGTAGCATTACTGTAATCCTACAGCTAATCAAGACCATCAATACCACTATGCATTGCCAAAGGCAATGAATATTACTAAAGGTTAGGGATGTTTTTGTTGGTACGGATTTTTTTAATAGCTGGGGCATGCTTTGGCAAGTCAAAAAGAGAACACTATAAATAGCCTGCATTATAAGAAGATGCTAATCTTAAGTTCTCTTTGTAATTTGTTTTTTCATGTACTCTTTTATGTTCGATATCTTCATTTTTGCCCTTTTTTGGATGGCCAAATAGAAGTCAGCAATCCACTCATGCATCAAACAGATGTTTTTGCTTTTCAGGCCAAAAGGAATCTTACGAATTTTTTGTTCCCTCCCTATAAAATGATGATGCCAAAATAACACAGTTCCTGAAAATGGCCCGTTCAGAAAAAGTTCTTTGGACCGGTAATACTAAAACTTTAAGTCAAATTCACAGAAATCATGCCAATACTAATTGCTGTTTTTGTTTATGCTGCATTGATTATAGTCTAATCAGCAGACAATCTAATGACTTTCGAGTCTAGTCCATGCAATTTAGAAGCCGGGGAGGGCTGGGGCTGAAAATAAACATTCAAATAGTTGACAGATATACGGAAATGTAAAGGCTACTGTTTGAGGGGGATCCGAATGTCAAATTCTCTCTGAACTATTGCTGCTATTAAGTAAGATTTTTGTTTTAATCCACTACTGTTCTACCCTCCTTGGTACTACACCACACGACCTGCACCTCTGTACGAGAAACATCCTCATGCTTTGAATGATGAGAAAACAAGTCACATTAAAACACAGGTACGTTTACTCGGTCCATCAACGCTCTGCATGAATCCAGTTGCAGCTGTAAATTCAGTCAGGGTGGAAAGAGTACCTAGGTTTCCTCAAAAAGAGGGAACAACTTTAAGAGACACTCCGGGCTTGCCAAAACATTTCAAGATACAAGCCTTCTTTAAGCAGAACATAGATATGTAAAATACAGCCGATTAATTTTTCCTTCTCATCTTTCCAGGAACTAACATTCAGTAATTTTACTTCTGCAGTCAAATGCAGGATACAAAATTACAATGAGTAAAAATTTCCTTTGAAGCTATAACAAAATATTTGTGTTTTTTTCAAAAAGAAATCACTTTCAGAGATCAGCGCTTCTATTAAATGTGTGGGGCTGTTCTAGTTTCCTTGTGATGGCTTATCTAACACCTACAATTTCAGTGATTTTTCACGGGTGTCTTTAGCATAAAGAGTATTACCTGACTCCAGCTTAGAGAAAGCTGGGGTTAACGTTTAGTAGGACTACATTCTCATTCAGGTTTGTATAAAGAATACCTGGTTTTCTTTGCAAGTGACTATATTTTTGTAACTTTGTTTCTAAACAAAGTTTCTCATCAAAAGCCGGTAGTAAGGGCAAAAGAAAAACCTCAAGCCCTCCCAAAACTAAAACCCCATAAACCAGAAAGGGGAGGGAGGGGGGGAGGCGGTTAGTAACCTAAGTGTGATATCTGCAAAGCATGCCAAGTCACAAAAAAAGGTTTACCATTCAAATGGCCAAGTTAAACAAGATACAAGCAAGCTGCTCTCCCCCCTCCCCTGCTTTCTCATCTCAGGGGGTCTCCAGCATGGTTTTACTTAGGGAATGGTGCTGCCCTTAGGTGTTAGGAGTTTAAGGAGTCATACCAATTGCCCTTCTTCAATACTCCTAATTTGCACAGCGGCTCTTTTGGGGCTTACACTCGGGTATCGTATCTCTGACTTATCTTTCCCCACCTGCTTTTCTCCCGCTATCCTCCTTCCCCCACCAAATGCATTAGGTGATTTTGATCAGGTCAATGATACCTAATAGATCTTTTTTTCAGAAACTAGCCAAGGAAATGGGATAAATTAATCAGTAGAATGAAATATAGGTCAGGACTGATGAGTTTGATGCAACTGATCCTTCCTCTGCCTAAAAGAACCCGGCAGCTGAACTTCAATTCCTCCTTCCTAAAGTAAAATAAGATATTCAAATCACAGTTTTTCAGAAAGTTAAATAATTTACTCTCTTTTTGAGACTTTTTTTTTTGCCACAACCCTGTAGTAAATTTGCAAGAGACAGTGCTTTTCACAGAAAATAACTACAGTCTTATTTTTCCTTGGAAAGATGTTTTTATTATTTTTAAATTGTAAGAGGCTTATCTAATGTTAGCCATGCCTCTTTTTCTTTCCTAGATCCAAATCTGACATGCAATCATCAGCAAGACTTGGGGGACAGTCAGACCAAAGTTGGCACAAAACCAAAGGGGGGGGGGGGGGGGGAGAAAAAGAAATAGAAAAGGAATGTAAACAGAAACCAGGGTAATTCAAAAAAGTGTATTTTCAAGAAATAGAGGAAATTTAGTCATTATCAAGTTCTTAACACCCACCATTTCAGATGAACGTTAGTTTCATGCATTCAGTATAAAAAACTCGATTGTCATTTTGTTTTAATGTGTTTACCTGCCTTGTATCAGTATTCCCCTAAGATATAAGTTTCAAATTAAGTTATCAAAAGTGACAGACATATAAAAAATATCTCTCGTATCTTCCCCCCCAGAAAGGGTTGCTAAGTACATGACAAATTGGAAATGTAATGTGTAACTCCATATTTTATTTAGATGTAAAACAGCACTCATGAGTTTAAATAACTCATTTACATACATTCAAAGAATAGTTTTTCAGAGAAGCTATTTAAAAGACTTTATTTTTAAACTGTAGAACTATATTTTGTACTGACTAAATCAGTAGTACTTAAGAAATAAGGAATTTAAATAAACGCTGCATTGGAGGTGCAGTTGAAATTCCCTTTGCAACATTACTTACAGCTTTTGTTTGTTCACTAAAAATGAAGATGTAATAATTGATGGGCAGACTCTTATCAATGAATTTAAATGCTATGTCTATGCAAGCATCTTTCAACTTCTCTGATGAATCGCACTATTAGCCCTTTCAGAAATCTTACAATCAGACTGCTTTTGGAATACTATTAATCCACTCAAAAATGGACATGATTCAAGAAAAATAAAATAGGGAAAATGAAAAAGATTTTTGAACAAAGGCCACCAAGAATGATAACCTACTCCCCAAAGGTAATTACTGCAGCAATTATTACAGATGATGATTGATTTACTGCCTGGTTTTAGTTGAAAAATAGTAAATAAGACACTGTAAAGAAATCTCTATCATCTCTACCCTGAACATTAAGCAGTTTTCTTAAGTCAGTAGTTTATTGTCAGCAAATCCAAGCTACTCCATCTGAATCGTACAATGTTGCTGTTTTCTCATTTTAGGGACTCTCAGGCTACTGGTACGTAAGGAAGGCAAAGCCCATACCTCCACATAAAATGGAAGCTGTATCTTTTGTTTTAAATTAAGTGTGATGTTTACAGGAAGGTATTTGAAACAAACCTCCTCTCTGTAACGCATCTAACAAATAACCACGAGTAAAACACATCCAGTGTCTAACAGGAGAACAATTTCCTCTATTCGCCAATTAATTCTGAACGTTTATTCCTTTGCACTTAAATACTTGGAGGTCTAGGGCTACCCTTCAGTTAAAGTTTCCCAGCATCTTTTTTGCAAATATGGCTAATTGGTCGCCCTCCTACTGGCTCTAAAACTCTTATGCGCACGTAAATAAATCCTCCCTGGGAAGCTCGGAATATAAGTGCGCGCCTAAGCAACAGAACTTTCATTGTGGTATCATTTCTAAAAGGTAAGGGAAGAGATTTGTTCTTCACAAGATGCCAAACAAAAGCACTACTGAACCACACAAACTTCGGTAAACTAGATACAGACGGCAGCAGCAGGTAAAGCAATAAATTCAAGGCACCCTTTACTCCTTTTTAAAATATCCGGAGAGTTTAAAAAAAAAAACAACAAACAAAAACAGAAAAAAAAAAAGAAAAGAAAAAAGAATTAAAGCCTGCTCTGAAGCTCACTGAAGTCAACAGGAAGACTTTGAAAAGGGAACTCCTGGAAAGAGTTGTTTCAAGCGAAGGGAGCGCAGTTTTTTGCCAGGTCCTCCTGTACAAGTCCATAAAAGCAGACCCCGCTCCTGCTTTCTAACTAAGAAATCGCGCTGGTTTCTAGGCACTGAACTCCTAGCACG
>NW_009228794.1:0-11423 GCF_000690835.1 Fulmarus glacialis
GAGTGAGCAGCTGTGTAGTGTTTAGCTGCCTGACAGGTTAAACCACCAGGATGATCTTTACTTTTTATAGATTTTTGAAGTTTGTTTGTGTAACCACATTCAGAGATATAAAAAATGTCTTTTGCATTCTTTAAGTATAAATAATTAGAATTTTTTTTTTTTCCCTGTCAAACTTGACTGGAAATCACTGCTCTGATGGTTGATGACAGATGCCATCGTATCCTCGTTGTGGGATGGTTAAATGGTTTTCCTGGCACAAAAGGAGAAATTACTACTTTAGGCAGTTATAAAGTATGGTCATAAAGAAACACAACCCCCCCCCCAGTTAATTCATCGCCTTTCTACAATAATACTTGTGTCATGACGAGCAAATCACTTGGGCTATGTCCACATCATAGATTTTAACGGGATCGTGCTCAATCCAAGAACTTAGCAGAATTTCATTGAAGTTCCCTCAGTACTTAAATTCTATTTCTGCAAATGCCCAGAAGTATTTCAGTCCTGTGTGGGCTGGCTCTTCAGCTGATCTCTCACACTTAGGACCATTTTGGATCCGCAAATCACATGTTTTCAAAGGGACTGTCATGAGTGGCAACACTCTGAACTCTGCCTGCCAAAACAAGATTTACCTAAACCCCTGTGGCGTCAGTGACTCGAATAGGAGCTGCTGCACCACTTCATACAAGTCTGGTGGTTGGAACCAGGAGCTGGCAGACTGAAGTTTTATTTCCAACTCTGCCCGAGACTTTCAAATTGCCATCTCACACCTTCCAAAAGTGCCTCAAACCCTAGTTTACAGACTAAGGGGAAAAGGAGAGACAGGTTTCCCTGCACCATTTCTACTGAAGCTATTTACTTCTGATTAGAATAACAGAAAAAGTAGTAGATCAAAGAAATAGGAGACCATGTTTTTCAAGTTTATTGATTAGGTCACTTAATAGGAATAGAAAAGGTCTGAAGTTGGTCTTCAGCTCAGGCTGTTTTCATCTTAAACAATAAGCAATGATGTGATTGAATGGAATAAATATTGAAGGAATATAAGATGGCAAGAGTCATTGAATCCAGTCCCCTTCTACTGCAGGCGACCCTATCACATATGTCTGTTCATATAACATCCAGATATTTACCAATACAAGACATCAATCAAAATCATAACCAAGCTTGAACAGTATAGTCATTAAACTTTTCAGAGTTCATCTAAGAAGTCACATAAAAAGAAATAAGCAGCACCAGACGGACTGTGGTATGTGGACACAGAACGGAAAAGTTTAAACCAAAGTCACTTATTTCTCCTGATGTGGATAAATCATCTGATACCACTGAGCAGTTCAGAAAAAGTCCCATACTCACACTGCTGGCAGGAATCAATTCAGACTGCAATAAAAAAATCTGTGTGGCCGTAATAAATCTATGTGGTATATTCCTCTTCAATAAGATTTTGGACATTTCGGTCTCTGTGAAGCAATGAAAAATTCAGGCAAAACTCCAGCTATACGAAACAAAGTCCACTTAATCAGGTATATATGGGCATAATTAATTTTTCCCCCTGTAGTAATAAACCTCTTGTATATTACCTCTTGTACTGGCATTTCAAACAGTGTTTATGTATACAAGCTTTTATATGCATATAAAATATACTATCATCAAGTAAGTAAACATGAAAGACAATCCCTTATATACAGTGGTATTTAAACAATATGTGGAACTTTCATTGCCATATGAATTCCTTGAGCTGCCTTATGTCTTTTCAGGTGATATTCTAGATCAGCATATTCCATATTCTTTCTCCAATCATTTCTTCATCAGTGAGTACATCTTGTGTGGTTCTGCCTAGTGGAAACAAAACTGTTATTTTTGTATCTATTTAAAATTGCTCTAAGCATTCAAGAAAGCTGCCCTCTGGGCTGTCCTGTGAATTGATAATCTTGTCTCCTTACACACAAATTAATTAGGCATTTTAGGTGGGAAGTGTGGATATAGACAGGTTAATTGTTAACCAATGCACAGGATATGGGTTGATGCCACTTATTTCACAATCTGATTGGGAACAAAAGGAAGCGGTCAATCTAACAGGAACAGAAAGAACACTTTTTGACAAGGAAGATGGTAGCATTCGCTTTGATAAAGATTATAGTTCATTTTTTTGGGTGCTTGCAAGCTTTGCTTTCTAGTCTTTGTTCTTTTATCTGCCAATTGATAGCTTTGTGCATGGCATGAAATAGTTTTGTAATTCTTTATAAATCCCATATGAAGCTTTCATTCCAACTCCAAGTGTAGCATTGATCATTTTAGCAGAATGCAGATATGAGGAATGCTAGTCTCTTGACTAACAATCTGCCTACTTGAAATGCTAAATTGAGACACAACTTTTAGTATCCCTTAACAGCAGTAGCCATTATTTCCATAGAAGTAGGTCTTCCTCTGAAGGACTTGAAAGTCACTTGCCTCTGTTTGCTGACTAGACAGGGAACCTTGACACTTAATCTAGGGTGACCGCTTCCCTAGATCCCTAAAATTTAGGGAAAAAAAATAGGCTCTTAAATTAGATGGGTTTCATTCTATCTTGTACTCCGAAAACAAATTTTGAGAGAGCAAAGAATTAGTGGCAGAGCATCAGCTACATTTTGCTACACACAAGGGTGATTCAAAAATCACAAAAGGAGATTAATAAGACCACATTTTTGCCTAACAACAATGAAAATAATTGAGGAGATAACTAAGAATATCTCAGCAAAGGCTAAATTTAACTACTTTGTACAGATACTTTTACTGTACTTTTACTTTTGCACATGGAACAAGGTGTGTTGTGACTAACACACCACAGTTAAACATTTTTATTTTGAAATATGAATTCTGTTATCCATGGTTCCTTGTCTCTTTTCCACCACATTATGCCTCTTCTACTGAGATTTGTTTGAAGAACAAGAAATGTGTTGCAGCAAATTTCTTGTAAGGTTTGCCTTTAGACAAAAGAAGCCTTTTGCACCAAAAAAAATCTGTCAACTGAATCAACAGAAAATGGTCCTCGTGCACTTAAAACACTCTGAATTTTGCACGCTATTTGATACAAAACAGCAGGCAATGTTAATGCTCCATTGTGGTGTCTGTTCACCATAAATTTCACATAAGAATCTGGAAATTAAGATTTCCAGTTCTTATATTTTCTGAAAGAATGCATTCACTGAATATCTGGGCTGATAACATGAGGGCTGGGTAAGGAAACTTGCTTTCTTTGAACAACTTTATACACAAGACCTCACAATTAATCCTGGCGTAAGCATAGGGAGGGAAGATTACTATTTATTCTGCCAGTTAGCATTCTCTCCTCTTTTATGTCAAAACTAGAACATTTATAAAATGGTTGATTTCTTTAATAGTCAGACAAGTTAATTCATTTGCAGCCATTTAATTTGATAAGGACAGAGATATAATTATATTACATCATATTTCAATGCAACCTCTTTCACTGTAGAATTAAATATGTTTGAAGACTTGAAGGGGAAAATTGAATACTGTGCCCCTATTACTATTTTGTCACCATTTTGATACCAGCGTTGACAAGTTTCTCACAAATTTATAATTAGAAAGCCCCAAGCACTGAGCTTGAAAGATCCTGAAGAAACAGAACAGAAAGTTTTCCCTAGAACTGGTATTCCTCAGAAACATGCCCTGACCTTCAGTATATCTGCAGATATCCATACATGCATATTTACAAAAAATCATTAGCACTACAGTTAAACCCAAATATTGTTTCAAAGTTATCCATTTGGTTGGTCATTTCCCTCAACTGGCTTCAAAATCAGCACTGAATCAATGACTGGTGGTATAGCATGAAAAGGACCTGCATAAGCCAATTTGACTGCCATCATCACTTTGTGAATGTAATCATTCTTATTTTGTCCTAATTATAATCTAGAGAAATAAGAATTATGTACTATTATCTCTGAGATATTACATGGCAATGCTAATAAAGTGGCTCCTTGATGTATTTTAAATTTTTATTGAAGCGTATTAGGAAAAAAAGAAAGGCCATTTATTTGGAAAAGAAGTTAAATAATTTAAATGTCAATATGATAGCTATCTTTACTGAACATCAGAGTTAACAGTTCCTCAACATGAGAAGCAGCAGCTCACAGATCTCATTGCAACTGAAATAGCAGACACTTCTTCATTTTATGATCTCAGGGTTCTCATTTGCAAGAACAAGAGGTGGCAGCAAGAGAAGATGTCAACATGTGCCCCAGAAATCTTCATTCTAGCCTTGAATGATGTGTGGTTTTGTCGGATTCAAGATACCAGATCACACTTTGATTAGGCATATCATCTCTTGGGAAATCCCACACCAATTCATACAATTATTTCTGGGTTAACCAGTGCAAGATCCTTATGTTGTATTATTCAAGTTATAAAATAAAGACAGTGCTGATGGCATTTTGTAGTAAGTCTCAAAACAGTGAAAATGGGCCTCTCTGAACTGAGACAGAAAACTATTTAAAAATCTCATTGGTGTGTAGATTATTCATGTTACAGAGAAGTTTATGGTCTAAAGACTTCACTACTGGTATCTTTGGGAGTAACAAAAGTCTTATTCTTTTCAAAATGTTTACTTAATAAAGATCATTTTATGCATAAAATGAAATCAGAATAGTTAGTGGTTTGTTTTTAATTTTTTGTAGTATATTTTTAAATAAACACTAACATAGTAACAGTCTTTCATGACTTCTGTGTCCTATCTAAGCTCCTCTACTAAAGTGACAGACAATGGTCATAAAGTTTTATGCTTCAATCTTTTCATGCAGTGACACATGGCTGATATGTCACAGTTATATTTTAGTTTATAAACAGCTTATCTATCAGTTCTTTTAGTGCACTATGAGGGGATATATTTAGTGTTATGTCTTGGTTGCCATTTAGTTTCTAAATGAAAATAGGAATATTACACATGCCAGGCCTCTCCAAGATGAAATGGAGGGCATACTGCTCCGAGGATCAAGATGCAGACACACTACGTGAAACTTCAGTCTGTAGAAAAGGAAATACTTTCTTAAAGCTCTCTTTGGTTTCCAATATCCAATATTCACTTAATGAGGTTAGGCAATGCTACTTGTAAGAGCAACGACAATAACTAATAATAATAATCGTGATGAAGATTATAATGACACTGATAATAATAATGTTACTTAAAATGCAACTGCCTGTTTAAATTTTCTTGTATATACTTCTGAAGATGTTGGGATTGGAAACTTGTCAGTGGCAATGAACACCAGATGTGAGAGTAACTTTAACTTAGAAAACTTTATTTTTTTTTTAAATTGTGTTACCAATAGTTGAACCCTCCGTGCACAGCATAACTAAGGGTTACAACTATTAAAAGAATTTGACCTGACTTGTTGGTGGTTTTTTGGGTTTTTTTTTGTTTTTTTTTTTTTCATAATATAGTATGGCTTCAAGTGCAACAGGGCCTGGAAGAATCACCCTACAAAACTTAAGCAGTTATGCCAAGAGCCTGAAAACATACATACATATGGTTAACTGTTCATGTGAATAGCACAGTTTCCACTAAGAGCACAGTGAAAGCCCTTAAATATAAACATGTAGATATATGTTTTCAGAATTGATGCTCAGTTAAAAAAAGATGCAAATAAACTATGTGATATACAATGGCTGGAGGTCACAGCCTATGTGAACTGATGGGAGCAAATAGTTCACAAAACAGCTATCCACTCAATGCATAGGCATGTGCTTATTTTTAAAAAGTTTAAGGAAATGATAGTTATAAATGATATCCATAATTCTTGCTGCAGCACAAGTGATGCATATTCATGGAAAAGGTAAAAAGTAAGAATGTTTTTCCTAGGGTGCTAATTTATATAGGATGCTGTGCTGGTTATTACATTAAGGCAGAACATATCCTTTCTAACAGCCGGTTATACAAGTGCACGCATAATGCCTGAGATTATAGACAGAGTCAAAGATTAAAGAATGTACTAACACAGTTTCATTATACTGAACATCAAAATATTAGCAACAAAAATAAACAGATGGGGAAGAAGGAATGCCAAAGTTGTAAAACCCAAAGCGGCAAGCACTCAATTTAGAGATTAATCTTTTAAAAAAGAGATGGCAATAAAAAGCATCATTAGAACTCAGCCCCATTAGCAATTGTCATCTGTCCTTTGTTCTGAAGCTGGGCTGGTCCCAGAGTCCCCAGAAAACAAGAGAAAATTTATGGTGAGGCCCTGAATCACATGGATTGGTGAATAACACCATCCATCCCAAACTTTTCATTCTCATCATTATCACGATTCCCATGCAGCACTCATAAAAAAGACAGTTTACTGGGTCTCTCCTGAGGACTTATGGAAGAAGTCAGCCTATCTGACAATCAGCAGCTTTCAGAATGGCAAGACTTTCTGATTAACTGCAATTTTGTTTGCAGGAGTCATGCATGTTTTCACACAGGGGTTAAAATATTTCACAAAAATGCACTGATTTCACGCAAGTTTTCTTCCTGAGGTGATTTTATAGGGATCCAAGAAGGAATGGAAGGCAAATGGCAAGACAAAAACTTCTAGCCTTTTTTTTAAATCACTGGGGGACTTCGTAGAATTTTTCTGACCATGCCAAAACTCTCTGAATCAAAGCTACACCGAATTAAACAGAAGAAACGAGACTTAAGTTTTAACTCCTGCACATTGCTTATCATCAGGCTACATGTATACACATTACAAACTGTCCAGAATTTTTTTAAAGACATTTTTTAAAAAAATCTATTTCTTTTGTAGAAGAGAGCAGAAAGTCTGTGCCTTAGAAACCACTGCAAAACAGAATTGTCTTCAAGGAAACCAAATTTAAGATTAACAATAAACACCATTGCTGGTGTCTCCTTCTCCAATTACTTCCCACTTTTAATGTTGACCTTTCCAAAGCTTCTCTTTTTAAACCTTATGGGTTTGTAACTATTATTCTTCAACCTAGACTATTTATTATTACTTTTATAGCTGATGATAGAAAAAAACATTACAAGTAATATTTGTTGGTTTGCTTGGTTTTTTGCATAATGAATCATTTACAAACAGATCCTGACTTTTTTTTTTTTTTTTTCATTTGCATTTGCATTTGCATTTGTAGTTTGTTAGTATTAGCTGAAGGGATGCCTTAATAACTTTCAGACTATGGTTTATCAGTAAATTATTTATTCTGACTGTTCTATTTTCTTTTTTGCAATTTCTGCTGTTTGGTTGTTCACCTAAGTCAGATGGTATATGAGTAACTGAACGTTTTTAAATAGGAGAATGATGAAAAGCAAATGCCAAATAATGCACCTGGGGGATGACTTTTCATGTTAAATTTTATGAAATGTTTTGATTCACTATATTTTTCATGAATTCCCAGTAGCCATACAAATGCTTGCAAAACAAACAAATAAATAAATAAAACCACCTGCACATCAGGGAACCAGATTCAGTCCTTTATTCTGTCAACAACTTTCAAAGCATACAATCAATTCTGTGCAAACTTAAGCTACAGTCAAATTTGTTACATATCTGTAAACCACTGATAGAATGTAAAACACTGATAGAATAAGACTACAAAAATGTGTAGGGCTTCTCCATGCTAGGTATATTAGTAATAACACACACAAAAAAGAAATTTTGTTTAATTTTATACTGTTCTTGTTCACATCACTTTACTTAACCTCCTTTTTAACAGGGTGTAACCTCTTTTTAACAGGGTGTTGAGTTTGGGTTTTTTTTTGAGTATTATGTTATGTAATCTCACTTTAATTGGCAAAGATTTCATAAAAACAAAACACAATAAAAAACTTTATAATGCTAAGAGGGAAGACTATCTGCTATGAGACGAAACTAAAGCAACTGTTCTTAGAGAAAAGGTTAGAGAAAACTGACCCTAATTTACAGAATTAGTTACTATTTATCAGTTACCACAGAACTCTTTATGGATATAAGTCTGTTAGCCCTTCAAGAACCTAACATGTTTCTCTATGTGTTCCTATGGATAATCCGTATAATGTAATTTATCTTTTATCATTGATGGAAAAAGATGAAATAAAACTATTCAGTCTAAATAATCAATGATATGTAATGCTTACATTTTCTTAAGTCTGTATGTTCTAAGGCTTTTTATTTTATTTTCATTTATTTATTTCTATACAGTCATGAGTTTGACTAACAACCCCAAAAATCTAGAAACTAGGGAGAAAATATGGATTTGAATCAAGCCTCATCTAAATCTTGCAGCTAGACCTGATATATATAATGTATTTAACAATACCTGCAAGTATTAATGGACAGTCCCAAGATGTGCAGTTATTACATGGCAGATCAGGGTCCTGATTTTGCAGTTCATATCTATTTCTTATTAACAACACAATATTGATTGAGTCACAGCTCATTCATTCTATCCTGTATGCTTGGGGTTTTTTAGTACTTATCTACCAGAATAATAAAAGTCTGCCTATGCCACTCAAGTAGGCAGAAAGGTGACAAGTCTCCTGTTTTATCAACAGGATCCCTCCAGAGCCTCAAAATGCAGTGTCCTTGCCTCTTGACATATTTTTAGGAAGAAGAGAGAGGTTTGCCCTTCAGAGAGAAACCCTTTCCATGATTGTTAGGATAACCCTATCTGTCTCATAATACCTTTAAGCACAAACTCAGAACCTTTCCCCTCACCACGCTTGAGCTGCTTTCACTTGTTTCTGATGGAGTGGGTTTCTGTATAGAAGGAGACCTCCCTCGGGTTTGTATCCTAAAGCCCTTTGAGCCTGGCTCTGAAAGCTTATATTGTTATTCTTCCTCCTGGCATTCCCAGGACAAACACATTGTACAACCTAGATTTGTTTTCAAGCTTTTCCTCTTTGTTGTTTAGTGCCTTGTTATCTTTCAATAACACATTTCGTGTTTTATCTGCTTAGCTTAATTTCCACCTCCATACTGTTATTTATGTGCCATGTTTAATCCATTGTGTTTCCATCCCATCAGTACATTGGTTTAGAGTGTTTATTTGGACATTAGATTATTTAGCCTTCTACTATGTGTGATACTGACACATCAGTACCTTACAGCTCTTTTAAACTAATGTTAACATATTCTTTGAGGGCTCTTAAGAATTCTTTGGTTGACTCCTCTATTTTTTTTTTTCTCCAGAAGGAGAAGTGCAGTTTTAATTCATTCTATTTGACACACTGCTGCAGGAAACTCTCAGACTTCAGAAATACAGATTAATTTGGGTTGTTGTACTCTTTTGGTTTGACTTTTTGGCATTAGAACAATCTTGTAATCTTCCTAACCTTTTTATATCTAAGAAAAGGGTAATATTTACTCGAAAGTCAGTCCAAAAAGGAAAAGCGGCTATTGCAGGCATATTCAGTCCCTATTTTCCATATTAAAAAAAGGAGAAACCATTGAAAACCCTAAAGTCAGGAAGGAGGACTGCAAAATAAGAGGTGAGATAGAAGGAACCTCGCAGCGGTTCTGTCCTTGCCTCTAAGAAGTCCGAAGTCTACATCCCCTGAAAGGGTGTTAGACCTTGACCATCCCTATAATTTCAGCAGATTTTGGCACAGGGCAGGTGATATACAGATTTAATTTACTTCTGTTAATAAGGAGTAATATGGTGGTTACAATCATAGTTCAAAAAATAATTCTTCTTGGAGAGAGATGGATTTGTTCAGTACAGCAATAAAGCATCATGATTTCTAGTTTGTAAGATGTCAAAGTGAACCTTATAGAAAGCAGGCTGTATGACAGAGAATCGATAAAAGAAATTCACCGGTGCTTAGTAAGAGCTAAGCAGCAGTATTGCACTTTCACCTGCCAAATGGCCTGTCAGGTCACCTTGAGCAACGCACCTTCCTGGGCTGGGCTTTCTAAACTGCCTAGGGATGGTACTCAAGTCTCCTACACCTATGACAAAAGATGACTTTTTCAGAAAAAATCAACATTCCTTTGGGAAATCTAAGAGAAGACACCAGGCTTTTAAAAGTTGCCAGAATACAACAACCCTCATTCAGCATCTAAATCGCTCGACTATTTTAAAAAGGTGTTGCACTTTTATATCTAAACTGAATGTTTCTGAATATCAGGCCTTCTCCATATATTTCTTCATCCTGAAAACTGACAATCTAATAAAATCAAGCAGATTTTTTTTGAACATATACCCATTCAGTACAGAATATATTTATCCTGCAGACTTTCTGCCAAGTAGCAACTGATAGGAAAAATGACTAGGTGTCGTAGTTTAACCCCAGGCGCCCACTGAGCACCACGCAGCCGCTCGCTCACTCCCCCCGGGTGGGATGGGGGAGAGAAACAGAAGAGTAAAAGTGAGAAAACTCGTGGGTTGAGATAAAGACAGTTTAATAGGGAAAGCAAAAGCCGCGCACGCAAGCAAGGCAAAACAAGGAATTCATTCACTACTTCCCATCGGCAGGCAGGTGTTCAGCCATCTCCAGGAAAGCAGGGCTCCATCACGCGTAACGGTTACTTGGGAAGACAAATGCCATCACCTCGAACGTCCCCCCCTCCTTCTTCTTCACCCAGTCTTATATGCTGAGCATGACGTCATATGGTATGGAATAGCCCATTGGCCAGCTGGGCCAGCTGTCCCCGCCACACTCCCTCCCAGCCCCCCGCGCACCTGGCAGGGCACGGGAAGATGAAAAGTCCTTGACTAGCGTAAACATTACTTAGCAACAACTAAAACATCGGTGTGTTATCAACACTATTCTCATACTACATCCAAAACACAGCCCTATACCAGTTAATAGGAAGAAAATCAACTCCATCCTAGCCGAAACCAGGACACTACGTTAAATTTCTAGACTTCCTTAGAAAAATCATTACACTGTTACTGTCCCAATCTCCCACTCTGAAACCTGGAATGCTTAATTATACTGGCTGGTATTCAAAAAAAACACGTTTTTTTCTCATTCATGAGCAATAAACAGATTTGAAAAACCGTACTACAATGAGAGAATAAGTACAGAGCACAAACATAGCAATTTGAGAAGCCAGAACAACTGGTAATACACAGAACTCTATAGCTCATGATATACTGTCAATAGGCTTTACCTCTTCTTCTGCTACTGCAATGTTTGCTGAGATAGCTGGCCCTACCAGTCTCCAGCTTTGTTAAACCCCAACCAATATTTATTGTTACAATTGGAGACATCCAGTAGAGCTCATGGTTTTGAGGAGATCTGTTCTGAACTTAATATAATTTAATATTGTCATTAATGACCAATATGATGGAAGAAAGAGTATAGTTATTGGAATTTAAGAGTGAGACAGGACTAGAATTCAAAATGATCTTGACAAACAGGAAAAATGACCTGGAAAAAATATGGTGAAATTAATCACTGACAAGAATATATTGCAATATGGAATGGGAAGACCTGGCTA
>NW_009228794.1:11438-48744 GCF_000690835.1 Fulmarus glacialis
GGAAAGAGTTTGAGAGCTATTGTGCATCAAACTCTACACTGAAATCAGTGGCAGAATACTGTAGTGAAAAAACAAATGTCACACTGAGGTGGACGAACAGGTGTGTCACCTGCAAGACACATAAAATAAACTTTACACTCTTCCCAGCCACTGAAGTCTCAGCTGGCATTCTGGATGTCCCTCTCTTTCAAGGAAAGAGCTATTTCTGTTCACCTCATTGACTACTTTGTATTTGCCTCTCAATTTGAGTACATTTTGAGTGTGTGAAAATTGATCTTTCTAGGTGCTGGTTTAACCTACTTGTCAGCTACTCCAGCCTGAAGTTTTCGAATGAATCTTTCACATACAGATCAGACAGTAGCATTGCACAGCAGATAGTTTGGAATAGGATTTAATAAGAAGAGAGGACAGACTGTAAAGTAATGAGGTGCAGGGCTTGGCCAGAGAAGCATGCTGACCAGCTGCTGGTTTACACCCAGCTGATCCCTTCTATACCCATTCTCTCTAGTCTTTCAAACTTGTTCCTCCCCTTCTTTGTCTTTGGCCCTTCTGCTAAATATCCCATAATAAGTTTTGCACAACTCCACAAGCCCTCTCAAATATCCCATAATAAGTGGATGCTTTTCTATGAGACCCATGAACATCTTGTTTCCCCCTCTGTATCGGCTGCAAAGTTCAGGCTGAACCTCATCAAGCCTATGCATGAGCATGTTCCTCAATAGCCCAGAAATCAGCAACACAAAACATTTCATCTTTCTCATCGTCTATGTTATCTCCAGTCATTAGGGTTTAATTTGTTACCTGACTTGTCTGTTTTTCTTGGGGGTTTTGTGCTTTTTTTTTTTAAAGTTGAATAGCCACTAAGCAGAAATCCTTACAAACCTGAAATCCTCAGGTTATCACAGTTGTTTCCTAATCCCTAGTAAGGACGTGATTCAGATTTTATTGATGTAGACAGATTCTCCTTGATTAGATGGGTCTTTGACTCATTTCTCCAATAACTATCTGTCAAGTTCACATTTAGTTACGGTCTTTGAAGGTGACCAAGATTTGACCAAAGCTGAGCATACTGATCTAATTACACTTTCCTTGAGCCGGGGGGTGGGGGGGTGGGGTGTGTGTGTGAATAGATGACTTCCTAAGCAATCTTTCAACTAAATTAGTGCATGATTCTTTTTATTTATTTCCCAGTCTAGACTTTCAACACTTCTCTTATTTCTGCTGAGGAATGGCTGTGTTTTTTACTGCTTGGTGAATACTGCAATAAGAACCTTCCTCCAAAATGACATGTTCTTTCTTTCTTTCCTCTTTTTTGTTTTTTTTCATGTAGCACAAATAATATTTGAAAAACTCTCTGCAGTGTCTGATATAACTTCCATTTCAATCTGTATGTTTCACTAATGCATGTATCCTAACTCCACAAACACATTCTGCATTCCAGAAAGTTTTCAATCTATCTGACATACTCTGAAGCTGATTTTCCTTCAGTAGATGGAAATGTATATGTATGTATAGGGACAGAGGGCTGGTAACAACCTCATGGGGGACTGAGTATTCTTGCATCATATAATCCCTGCCAGCAGATTCAATTAGTCTATGTGCAGCACTTGGTGACATGGCCACACTGTTTCTAAACCCAGAGCTAATACATCTTCTTTATATAAAACCATATTGGGTGAACATATCACTGGGGTTTTCTGACCTCAACTGTTCTGCAAGTCTGATATACAAACACACATATGCACAAGCATATATACACTATTTACATATTATGTATACAAATAATCAAATAATGTAATAGTGATCTCTCAACATGCCTATAATACAGCTCAATACTTTAAACATTTGTTTTACATTATTAATATATAAAGTGCACACAGTAATTGCCCACACAGTGTTCTGACAAACACAGAATCAGGCATACACCAAGGACATCACTTTCCAGTAGTAGTAGCTTCCAGTAGTTCCAAATAAACAAACACATTGTCTGCTTGCAGATAGAGGGGACAACTGGTGTCCTAAATTTACCTTAGAGCTTTTAAATCTCCACAAAAATACACAAGTAATACAGTTCACTAAAAAAAATTCAAGTGGCAAATTCATTCTTTCATAACAAAAAAATTAAACTGGATATCTTTGTTCAGTCTTAGAAGTGGCCTCTCACACTAATCACAGCCAGCAGCAAACACAACTAAATACCAGCCTCTCTCTCCTGCTTTGATCTTTATTTCACTTCAGGGAGTAGGGAAAACGGAAAAAAATAGAGCTAGATGTTCAGCTCCTGACACTCCTGCTGGAGTTTTCCTCTGCCTTCTAAGCCAGGGACGCTTTTTTTTTCTTTTGTTAGGCAAGATACTGCTGCAACAAGGTTGTTTTTTACTACACATATTTCTTAATTTTGTAGGAAAGAGTAAATATCCTGTTGTACTCAGAACTTATGGTTGTTTGTCTGAACTTCTCTTCCCTTGCCTACATCACATTAAAGACATGTGGGCAGATGAAAGATTTTAATTCTCTTTACTTCCAGCTCTTTTTCCCACAAGGCTTTCATTCTAAAATCTTCCCTTTACCCTCTGGAACAAAAGATAAATTACTATAATTAACCTACTCCTCTGCAGATTTTCCTCTCCTCTTTAATATATAGCGTGATTTTTATTCACTGAAAGGATTTTCTTCAGTGGTAAAAACCAATTGTTTGGATAATAAAATATTCACAGAGGCAATAGGGTAGTTTTCCATGAGGAAAAAATCCAGAGCACATCCTTAAGCACTGCTAGTTTTGCTTTCTCCAGAACAGTCCTTTCCTTAGGAGGAAGATACAGGTGAGTTTGATTTATTCTTTTCAAAACAGCAACAGTGCATTAAAGCTCAACACTTTGACTTTCACTCAAAACAGAAGATCTGGTTTATCTCGGTGGTGAAATCTCACCTCTCATTCTACAAAAGAATACTCTAACCCATAAACTACAGCGTGAGGAACAGAAGGGGCAACCAAAAGTGATACCTGCTGTGCCCCACTTCTCCAGCTACAACTGAATTATTTTAGAATGAAGAATGCAAGAGTAAGAGGGTCAGACACATGGGACAAATAAGAACAATTCCTACAGTTTAATGAGCAAAACATTCAGCAGGGACATGATAGATCGTGGCTCTAGTTCTGGCTCCGTGTATTACTGCTAGGGTGCATTTCATTGTTTATTTTTATTATTAGTTATTGACAGAGCTGTCCCATGACAAAGCTAATGCCTTATTCCACAAACAGTCCTGTGGAGGTCAGGATGGCAATGTGTTGTACAATGCTATTGCATTCATGTTTCTGGTTCAAGGACTGTATGAGGAAACTATTTCTAAAGATCAGATGTTAAAAGTTTACCCTTTCAGTTTGTTTGCCTGCTCATTCAAAGTCTTCTGGGTCATTCCTTGTAATCAGCTTTGTTTTGTTGTATTAAACTTTGCTTTCACTAAAAGTTGTATTAAATCTAACAGGGTTGGTTTGTTGTTTGTTTGTTAAAGTACAGAAGTATTCATTGAAATACATTTTGTAATTGCTGTATGTTTGCCTATCCAGATTTTCACAGAATTGCTGAGGTTGAAGGGGACTACTTGAGGAGACCACCTCATCTAACCCTGTTATTCCAACAGCATCACCTACAGCAGCTCACCCAGGACTGTGTCCAGTGAGTTTTGAATATCTTCAAGGATGGACACTCCACAACCTCTCTGGGTAACCTGTTCCAGTGCTTAGTCACCCCCACAGGAATAAAAGTTCTTTTCTTATGACTGGATAAATGTCCTGTTTTTTAATTTGTGCCAGTTGTGTCTTGTGCTGTCAGTGGGTACCACTGAGAAGAGACTGGCTCCTGCATCTTCTTTCCTTCCCATTGGGTATTTTCTTTAGCCCTCTCTTCTCCAGGCTAAACAATCCCAGTTCTCTCAACCTTTCTGTTGCGAATGAGTGGTTTAGAGGCCGGTTAAAGAGTCACCATCAAAGATATTACCAGAAAGTGATTTTAATAGAGATTTATAAAGGTGCGACCTGACAGAATTCGATGGCAAGGTTCACTCTATTACTTATTACACAGATGAAACATATAAAGGAAAATCATCTAAGGGTTTATATCTTAGGGACTATATGTGTTTAGCAGCAGTCTAGGGTTCATTCACAGTTTAGCAACACGTAATTATCAGTTAATCATTGACAAACTTTAGTAGCACTTAATCATTAACTAATTCAATATTTATGAAATAAGTGTTAGTAGAGTCTACTATAATCACGACTTAATTACAGATTATGCTTACTATTAGTCCACACATAAAGACAGACAGAAAAAAATATATATATATATGTACAGAAGATACACTTGTTAAAAATTCCCCTCAATTTCAGTGAAGAAATATTCACATTGAATGTCTAGGCATTCCGTCTCAACGGGCAAAAGTTTGAGCTTCGAGGAGTGAAGGGGGTTCAGCCCAAGGCCCGTCGTCAGCAACGGTCCTCCGAATATCACAGACCCGAGAGGTCGTGAGCTCTGAGAGGTGGCCCACTCAGAGTGCCCGCTGTGGTCCAGGAGAGCTCAAAGGGCCTCATTTAGGACCACCTTTTATAGGTTCGCAAGATGGTTGGCTTTAGTCGTCCGTAAATTTCCATCCTGGCCACAATCCCAGGTGGTAATTACTAAAAATTCCCAAGGTTTCGGTGTTGTTCTACTTGACACCTGGGCCAGGCAGTAGTAGTACGTTCCCAGCTCAGCTATGCAGAGTTTCTGGTACGGTCAAGGAGCGCTCAACTGCCAGACTCAGTACACGAAGACCGAAGTTTCATGGGAATTTCTGAGACCAACAAGCGGCCTGGGAGAGGGGGGAGGAAATGCGCCACCTCACTTTCCTAATAGGAGAGATGCTCCAATACCTTCATGATCTTTGTGACCCTGCACTGGACTCCTCCAGCAAGTCCATATCTCTCTTGTACTGGGGAGCCAAGAACTAGACCCAGCACTCCAGATGTGTCTCACCAGTGCTGAGCAGAGGGGAAGTATCACCTTCCTGGCAGCACTCCTCCTAATTCAGCCCAGAATGCTGTTGGCCATCTTTGCCATCAGGGTGTATCACAGGCTCATGTCCACCATGGCCCCAAGGTCTTTCTCTGCAGAGCTACTTTCCACATAGTCACCCCACCCCAACCCCCAGTGATGTACTGGTGGATGGGGTTATTCTTCCCCAGAGGCAAAACTTAGCATTTCCCCCTGTTGAACTTCGTAAGGTTCTTCTGGGCCCATTTCTCCAGCCTGTTTAGGACTTTCTAAATAGCAGCACAACCATCTGGTGTATCAGCCACTCCTCCCAATTTTGTGTTATCTGCAAAGTTTCTGAGCGTGCACTCTGCATTAATGAAGATATTTAGCAGTATCGGCCCAGTATTGACCCCTGGGGTACACCACTTGTGACTGGCCTCCAACTGTACTTTCTGCCACTAATCAAAACCCTCTAGACCCTGCTGTTCATCCAGTTTTCAGTCCACCTCACTGTCTCCATATCTGAACTATACTTTGTCAGCTTGCCTATGAGGATGTTATGGTAGACAGTCCAAAGCCTTACTAAAGCCAATGTAAACAACATCCATTGCTCTCCCCTCCTCCAGCAAGCTAGTCATCTCATTGTAGAAGGCTATATCAGGTTTGTTATGTATGATTTCCCACTTGTAAATCCGTGCCGACTACTCCCAATCACCTTCCTGTCCTTCTTGTCTTCAGAAATTATTTCCAGGGTTTTTTCCATCACCTTCCTAGGGACTGAAGTGAGGTTGACCAACCTGTAGTTCCCCAAGTCCTCCTTCTTGCCCTTCTTGAAGATAACAGTTACAATTGCTTTCTTATATAACATAATATCTTATATAATTTTCTCTATACTACAATACAGAGGTAGTAATCCAGAGAGAAAAGAGCATTGTGAAAATATATTTGTTTGTTTATATGAACTCCTGAACTTTCTTATTTGCCTGAGGAGCCAGACCTGTCACTTACTATCAGTGATTATGTCTATACTACTACTTTAACAGTGCCAGGTAGTGTACACAGGCACTGGAAAATCCATGTTATACTGTTAGTTTTTCAGGATGGATATAGTACTGTCTAAGCCACCTTGTACTCTCCCAAACGTTGCCCAGGCAGAATTCAAGAGGAAAAGAATGGTCCAAGAGCATTCCCATTACTTGGTTTACATACAGCCCAGCCTGTTTTGGGGGTAAGAGAATTTAATAACAGAGTCAGACCATGCCAGTTGACCTTAATCTCAGAGAATGGTCTATTAATATTTAATTTACTGATATAGATGTAGCCAATGCTTTTTCTCTTCAAATAAGGTTTTTTAAAACAAAATCCTAAATGGTGATTTTGAAAGAACAAAAACAGTGTTTTTCACCTGCATTGTATTCTTCTCAATACATAGATATGTTACAGAACTGGCTAAAGTTTGGCATAATCCAAAGATCTTGGCTATCACATGCAAGGTCAGAGATTTGGCAATGAGTCTGAATACTGACATATGACTGGTGCTTTTGCACATATGCTTCACACGTAATCATTTTTTCTTAAAAAAAACACAATTAACAATATACCAGACCAAAACACAGGTATAAAATTCAAATTTTAAACCAAAATAATCACTGTGACTTTTTTTGTGCTCCTCTATATGCCTAGATAGACTTAATACCAAGTATACCCTTGAATATTATGGTCATCAACTAACAATTTAGGGATCGTTTATATACAGCAAAAGAGAAACATAGAGCCTGTAGTGATTATTAACATGTAAACTCTTCAGGAAGGGAACATGAAGTCTCTGTGTTTTGAAAAGTGGTGAATACCCTACAAAGGTGCTGCAGATCAATAGCAGAAGTGAGTTGTTCACCAGCTTGCTTCTGAACCCCTTGGATAAGCTGAGAATGGAAAGTTTACTGCTTCTATTAAAAAAAGCATGCAAAATTAAACTTCTTAACCTAAAACTATGTTTTCAGCTAAGTCTGCCTTAGTTATAAGAATTTCTTAAGTCCACTAGGAAATTATTGGTTTTGCAAGTTTGTTCCTTTCCAAATTTCTCTTCGCTGTGTCAGAGAGAAATTATGAGATTGTGTAGCACTTCACTGAATCCATGTTGCAGGCTGTTTCTGACAATGCAGTCACTGGAGAATACTCCCAAGGGTTGCAAAGCAATGCAGACTACAGGTTTCCGTAAGAGATGGAAAGCATTCAACAGTTTTTTTTGCCAAATACAACACACGCTCTTGCATGGATCACAGGGAAAATCGTATAATAGATTGAGATGAAAAACAGCCCTGTCACGTACAAAGATTTGAGTTTGCTCTTTTTTTCCCTTGTTTTTTTTACATATATATCAGAGAGTACTTAAATTATGGCTGAATCTAGAAAACTATGATTACAGAGGTGTGGGCTATGCAACATCCATCTAATGGAAAATGTCAAACATGCTGAGCCATAGACAGCAGTTCTCTTGTCCTGAAGCAATTTGGCTCTGCAGAGCTTGCATCCATATGACTAAACTCTGCTACTCTTCAAAATACGATGGCATCATCCAAGCCAACTACTGGCAATTGTTCCTGGCCTATACTAACCCTCAAACCATTCTAGGGTCTGCCTGTGAAAGTAGTAGTTGTCCTGAGCCAAAAAAATACCCTTAAAAGTGCAAACGATTTATCAGTATGGACAATTCAACTCAGAATCTGAGAAACCATTAGTTTAAAAACAAAGTCTGTGTTGTAAAAGCAGATTTTGCTATTACAGTATATTAGAAAATGTTCTGAGAGAATGCTGGAGACTATCAAGCCATTCCTTCTTACCAGAGCATGGGGATCATAGAGCAGCACTTGAGCAACCTCTCCTCTTCAGGCATATATTTTTCCCCTACGGTACAGGAAAATCTGTTTTACAATGAGAAAGAAATCAGTGTCTACTGAATTTTTTTGTGTTCATAAATAGATGGCATAAAGATCTATTAAGCATCAAGGGTAAGTCCAAGCACATACTTAACCTTACCATCCAAAGTGTTTCGCGAGGACAGTACTGACCGATGTAGTAATTATCTGAGGAACAAGCAGTTAATTCCAAGAGACAAGGAACAGTTCCCAAAATAATTTCTCTAAGGTGTCCTCTATCAAACTGAACTAGACATGGTGACTTTGTCTCAACTTCCATCTAGATGAGCAAATCATGTTTCCCTTCCCTATTAAAGTAATGAAATCAAAAGTAGTTTGTTTTTTTTTATGTTGTATACCAATAATAGCCTTTTGATGATCCTTGTCATCCTGTAGTGAAGTATAAACACAATAAATTTAACTGTGGTGTGAAGATCATCTAAACAAAAAGCAGAATAATACTGTCTTCCTTCATGTCATCAGAAGCTGTACTGTTGCATGAAACAGGAATGCAATAACATCCCATAGAATGTTAAATGCATATATTATAATACAGCTCAGAAGTTCACATAAAATACACTTTTTGCTGATATAAAGCATAAACAATTTGAGACAATAGTCATATTATTGAGAGAAGTGGTATCAGGAGTGATTTTTCTAGGGGATTACCTAGACTTCGTCACTAATTCACTACATCTTGCTCATGGCCATAGAAAATCTTTCAAGTCAGCTATTGCAAGAACTATGCACTACCACATGAGTAATTACTATTCTCAAAAAAGGGAATCTTTTCAGCTCTTTCTTCCCCTATGTTAGTAATTTGACTTTATGTACTCTTTGTCCTACGTTACTTTTCCCATCTTTGAACTATTTTATTAATCTTAGTAGCCATCATCATGTAATTTTGTCAATTTGGATAGAGGATATTTCCTTTCTTTCCAGTAAACCCATCTTCTGAAATAGGTGCACTACACAGTTTATAACATTTTGTTGGGATTATGGTTGCCTAAAAAATTTAGAAAGGGAGTTGTATTATATTTCTGTCATTGTAACTCATATTGTCTTCTTTGTTCTCCGAAAACTAATGAGTTCAAGGGAAGAACTGCATTATTTCCACATGCAGAAGTTTAATTTACATTTGATTTATATAGTCTTACAACATAAAAAAGAGTGCACCAATATGTGCAATGCTGGCCATTAGTTTCACCTTGGCTATATGAGATTATCTTTCCGGAATTCTAATAGAGGTTAGTTTTTGTTGCAGCCTTGCACAGTGATTGCTTTTCGTTCTTTCATTTCAGTAAGATGCTCACTACCAATAATCATGTTTCATTCAGGTATTTTGCTGAGGGATCTTTTGTAAGTTTTACTTTAGGATTGCAAAGAAAAGATCAATTTCAAAACTGAGAGATGAATGGGGAATGAAGGATGATTTCTTTGAATCTCAACTATTTGAGGAGAAAGACAAATGAACTCTAGTGGAAGGACTCCATTTGAAACATTTAGATATTTGGATGGATGTAAGCAGGCACATAAGGGTCTAAATTACCATTCTAGCTACAAAACTTGATTCAGTTTTTTGGTATCTAGGGTTGTCTGAGAAGACCTACAGTACCTCCCTTGGCTTCTGCATGCTCGTCCAGCAAGGTATAGATAACCTGTAGTTCTTGTGTTATATATTTGTCAGCTTCACATAGATATCTGAATACCTATGGTTAGGCAACAGAGTTGTACCCCATGTTGGATTGGACTGAATTCCCTTGTAGAAGTATAGTTCTCATTTCACTAACTACAGTAGGCTCTTAACTCATTACTTTGAGCATGATTAGCAGGGTAAAGTTGGATATGATGAATCACACATTATGGAGTGCCCTGGTCTCAATTTTACACACAACTTTCTATGCTATTTGATTCCTCATGCCTAGCAGGTCTAAGACATATGTACAGAGGTGGTAGATATAACATAAGAAATACAGAGAGACTTGTGCCCTGTGTAGGCAGACAGAGTAGTCTAGGACATCTTAAAAGGCGCTAGATGCCTTTGTATGAGCAAGTGAATGGAGCCTTCTGTACCTCCAATACCAGAAAAATAGTTTTATTACAGTATAACTTTACATAGAGAAGAAAATAAATCTTATAAGTCAAAGATGTTTGAAACAAATGCAGAATTCCAAGTATGGTTAAGAAAGTGTATTGCACTGTGATTTTAATAACCCTGCACAAATTAGACATTATGAATAAAGCAACAGGTACAGCATTACAATAACCATTAAAGTCACAGAGAGTGGTTTGTGATATCCTGCACTAAATAACAATGTAAGTTAAAATTAGAATTTAATGTGGATTGTTTTTCATTCAGATTGATGAATCAAGTGGCAGAATTCTGAGAAGTGTCTGGGCACCTTTCAGAAAAAACATATTAGCTCTAACTGCTGGGGAAAAAAAAAAAAAAGAAATTAAGATCCATTGTTTAAAATTAAAACCAGTTTGTTTGTTCAGAATTTTACTAGGTTTTGTGGGGAAAGCACACATAGAGCATGTCCCATGCCAGAATGCGTATATTATTTTATTATAAATTATGTATGTACATTCTCAGCCCTGAAATTCTTGATCAAAAAAACTGCTTGGAAATGCTACCAGATTTCCAGATTATTAGTTAAAATTATTAGACTCTGTGGTCTGTTCTGCAAAACAGTTAGGGTAGTCTCGGTTATCCCTTTCATTTTGAATACCTGCCTACATGCCCAAGCAATCTGCTATGTTTGCTGTTATCAGACATCTTGGCTGGCATTTCTAGGACTAAGAATGTGATAAGTTTCTGAGCATACTCTTAAGAACTCATCACACCTAAGTTCTCAGTATTTTTCCTCATATGTCTGTCTTCCTGCAGGCTTCACACTGCAGCAGTGAGGATGAAAAGCTCAGAGTTGAGGGGTAATCACAGCTTGAAGAAAAACTGTCCATATAATTCCTTAGTAAACAGAGGAATTAAATCTCTGTGACTATTATCAGCTGTAAGTAGAACTTGCAGAAGCATTCTTTCCTTTTAAAGAAAAATAATAAAAATAATTAAATTTACTATCTAGAGGTTGCGTGGGCAAAGTTTTAGAAAGACAGTTTGACCTACTATCCTTCATATCAGAAAAAGAAGTGGACATCACAATAGTCCCTGGTGAGGACTTAGAGAAGTAAGGCAGGGTAAAAGAGCTAGGCTTATTCATCAAACTGAATTCGACTCCACAACCTAACTCTTTCAAGCTATTGACAGAGGCATGAAATACACAATAAGAAGTAAAATCTAATTTCCCTGGAAGAAATTTAAGTTTAATCTCTGATTAATATAAATCGGACAACATAGCTTGGACATTAAGTAAAAATTAAATAAAAAATAATTATTCATATCTGAAACATAAGAAAACACATTTCTAAGCAATTAATTTATCTTCTAATAGCTGCCACAGAGAATTATTTTTCCCCAGCAAGATTTAGGAAGTGCCTTTGACAAAACTTTTCTGACTATCATTTTTAGAAGACCTCATATTTTAGCATATTTAGGTTCAGTCTTGTCTGTCCTTTATCTGGAGATTCTCTCTCAACTGCCTTTCCCTTCGAATGCTTGAGTTTTGCCTTTTTGTAAAGTAAGGCACAAGAGTTTCAGATTATTAAAAAAAAATATTTTAATGATATCATAGAACTGAGGCTTTTCTTAAAAGACATCCTTAGAGAAAATTACAGGTTCCTGGAGCTTCCTCTCAGAACTGAGTTACCTGTTAAGGACTTCATGTTTCTTTGAGGAGATCGGTCCCAACCAGAGTGTTCATATGACTTCCACAGGAACCAAAATTTCTCACTTTTCACTCTGGCTGCAACATACACTTCTCTGGCCTTACTTTCACTGGCCTAGATGTATAAGAGAATGAATATCTGGAAAAGTAAAACCCCAAAATGCATCAAAACACTGCAATGTAAATATAGCTCCCTATCTCCCCAGACAGAAAATGAGAGGGAGAGGACTACATCTGGCAGATGGTCAGCTCACTGCTTAGTGCTTCCAGGTGCTGGGACAGTAAGGTGATGGTGCTCTCTGGAATAGAACTGCAACCAGCTATAGCTTCTTTCCCAGGTATTTGATTGAGTTTAGGAGAGTCCCATCATAAAACCAAGTGACAAGATCCGCATGATAAAGGCACTAGTCTCTAAGGAGAGAAAAATATTATCACAGAGAAAGAAGTGGCTGATGTGCTTTCAATAAAAAATGAATACCTTAGTAGAATATCCGGCAAATGTACCACATAATTAGCAGATATAACACTGATGCCATCCATGAGATTCACAGTAGCTTTGACGTCTTTAATTTCACTTTCATTTACTTCTTTGTTTTCCTGATGCACATCTGAGAACATCTGGGAGTATTTGTTTTTATTCCCAACATCAGATATCCCTCAACAACCTCTGTGTCTGTTTTTAATTATAATGCAATTCTGAAGATAGTATAATCTTATATTCTTTATTCAAAAAACTTAGGGAGAAATGCCTTAACTGAGTCGTTACAGATTTGGGCCCACATTGCTTTCCTGCTACAGTATGGAGACCTTTCCACCATCAAACATGGAGTATTATACAACACATGGAATTTTAGGACTCAAATCAGCAGCACTGTGGAGCAGGAAATTGGTCTGTCTTATAATAAATATAGCCAATTTATTATCTTTATACCATGAGGTTTTTCTGCTACACATTAATGTGTTCTGTTTTCCTGCTTATCTTTAGTCATCACCACCACAAATAAAATCAAAATCAAATATCCTTACCATAAGGCTTCATATTATTATGTACTGAAACAAAAATAAATATACAAGAAGGCTCTCAAAGAACTGTAGAAATTGGTACCAACAGCTACATTGAGTAATCTGAAACATGGGTTTTTTTTCCTTTTTTTTTTAAATTTAGTCCTAAACAAGCCATGGTGACAGCAGAGAGCAACAAATGTATTAAATAACAGAGTGTCTACATTCAGGAAAGTGTAGCTTTTATTAAAACTTGTATATATTCACATTCTTTTCTTTTTAAACTTACTGGAAGCTGCATTCATAGGAAAAAGTACATCCATTTTAAACATCTTTGAGTGAATAGACATATTGGAGCAGAAGTTTGGAGGAAAAGACTTTCAGGTGTTACTGATACTTCAGTCAACTACAAATCCCTCCGATGAACCTTACAGCTTATGACTGCAACAGGAAGCAAAAACTAAGGTCAGGAACAGTCCTCTGACCTCCACATCACTGGAAGTGAACCCAGGAGCAGCTCACAGGGAGGTAAGGAAGACCTGAAGCCAGGCTGCAGCTTTCCCCACTTGGGCTCACTCCATCCAGACCAAATGTGCATGAGCCTATGTGAAAACACTAAATTTGCTGTAGCTTTCCCTCTCAGCAGTGACCAGAAGTTTGACCTACATCCACATTTATAAGGGACTTTTTGTCCTTTATAAACCATGTGAATGCCTTACACCATTTTTTTTTTTTTTTACATTTTATTTGTAAAAGGTAGAGACTGCATTAGCTTGTGGTTAAAGGACAAGCTGAAATATAAAAGACAAGGGGACAAGCCTGAGTTCTGCTTCTGCAACCTCAGATAATTTAATTTCCCTCTCAGTTCCTGAAAAATAGAACAGGAATGATAATCAATAATGTTTCATGACCTTACAGAGATACTGTGTGCATCAATGCATGGCAATATGATGGGAATCAAGTCTGTGAAGAAACTCCTAATATCTTTATTTCTGAACTCTGCAGGAGTTTCACGGTCATAACTACCCTGAAAATTTCCATATCAAGATTACCATAAAGTTATTGTGGTTGTTCCTGCTGTAGGCAGACAAGGAAAGAGAAACTAAGAAAAAAATCCTTAAAAGGCAATTTTCTGAGCCACTATCTCCCATCGCTATGCACTTAAGAAAGGCTTCAAAAGCACTGTGAATGAAGCACTCCATCCTCGTGTTTGTGCGAGACAAGGCTCAGTGCCTACGAGGTCCAGGCCTTGCTGCCCATGACGGTAACAGCTGAAAGTGCAGTGCCACCATGGGGCAACCTCACAACTTTTCCTGTATTATATGACCTCCTGAGCAAACAGATGGATGAGGAAAGAAAGGGGACTGAAGGGAGAATGGGCGCTGTATTCCCTTTATAACGTCCAGTAAATACAGGTTTATCTAGCTGAGAAAAAATTGAAGACACTTGAACTGTTTCAACTTCTGACTGTTCCCTGGCTAGCACTGCACCAGCAATGGCTGGAGCATGCGAAAGTATAAATTATGTGAAGTCTGCTGGATGCTAATCAATTCCTTTCTGCTTTGAGATGTTTTGAATTAATTGTGTTAGCAAAAACTATTCTTTGGGATATGACAGGTATCATTTCTTTCATGCAGACTCTATCAAAGAGACAAAGGTAGAAAAAATGGCTATACCTGCTGCTCTGTTCACTATATCCACAGACAGGCAGGGTGAATAAGCACTGCAGAATTTGGCAATGTGTTCTTAAAATTATAAGTAATGATGACTTTGAATGACAAATCTACAGTGCACAGAGTTCTTAAACTCAGAAAGGCAGAAATGATTCTTTACATTCCCAAACAATATAATTTTAGGACTTATTTCCCAATACAGAACATTTCCACACTGCCACTCCCAGATATGTCCTGTAAATCAGTACAGATAATGTAATTCAACTTTTGGCAACTTTCCAGGAAGGCTATACAGCTCATTGCTGAAGAACATAAAATATAAATTGAATGGGAGATCCTGTTTTGTGGAGCTTATTACTTTCTGCTGCTGCTAGATGTATTCACACATTCCAGCTGACCTTAGCTTTCACAGCAGGAGAGACTAGCTTGAATTTGCCACCTTCATTGCCCCTTTTATCCATCCCACCAGAAATTTAGGTAGCTGAAAATTAGAGCAACATGAAGCTCCAGGGAATCAATTCACAAGGAGTGATATTAAATTTTCCTTCAATCTGGAGACACATGCAGCTGTGACATTTAGATTTCAGATAAAACCACATGAAAATGCCCTCACCAGGGGCTGGTCCAGGGAAGAGGCAGAGGAGAAGGCTGGTATTGGCTAACTTTCTCCTTATTCCCTCTACAAGTGGCCTCCTATGAGAGAGAAATGTTTCTGGGGGAAGAAGAGGGACTTACTAATTAAGACACAAATATACAAGATATCTTGATTTGCAGAGCCAGCTGCATCAGCAACACTAGAAGAAACTTAGATGGCTCAAGGTTTTGAGCTGAGGATTTCCAGAGCATCCAAGTATTCTTATAATCCATGAAGTGGGAGAGGACAGACACTTTAGAGTAAGCCCTGGTTGCTAAGGTTTGCTGTCACCCATGTGCCCTACCTCAAGCCAAATTTTTTTGTAAAACTTGATCTCATTTTGTATTCACAGCATGCAGAACAGCAGGTGGATTTTTTTTCCTTTGAACGTTTGTCATCCTAATCTACAGCTGAATTCCCTAATATTTAGAAATATTCCACTCCTGATTTCTGATCAGCAGGGTCTGAACCAAACCAAAATATCAACCTAGTCACTCAAAAAAAAATGTAGTTTCAGCCTCTCTTGAGGCCTCTACATAGAGAAGTAGGTTTGTAACTAAAGGCCAAGCCAGTTTGTGTTAATGGTTTCATTACAGATATATCACTGTTCTGTTAATGACATAACAACTGTGATGGCATTTATTTAATGACTCCATAATTGATAACAGTATTGAGAGAAAACGGAGTGTATGAATTCTCACAATACCATCCACCAAAGAGAAATATCTTTACAACACAGGCAAGAGCAACCACATTTTTACACTCCTGCCCCAGAGGAGTTTTTCATTAAATACATATTTACTTACAGAGCTAAAGTTCAATGGTAATAGTTATTTCACAAATAGTGTCCTGCAGTTTATAATTATTAAAGTCGGCTAGTCAGCAGAGGGCACTGAAAGGAACATTATAATAGATTCTGTTGATATAATCACCGCTGCCACCAACTCCTGATGGCTTGAGGCTCAGTATGAATGACTGTCTGCAGCCCCTTGTATTTTATTAATATTGTTGTTTGTCTAATAAGAAAGCCGTTTACCTGCTGTGTGCGATGATGTTCCTTGATAGATGTTATTGCTTACTTTCCTCTCGCTCATTGTTTTGGCTTTTGCAGAAATATGGGAGAAAAACTTTTTTTTTTTTTTAAATTTTTTTGATGTATCTGAGAAAATTATACACAGCATCCTCCTTCACCATTTCTGTCTTAATAATTGCTATTGCTTATCCCTAAATGTATACCTACGCACATTACCTTTTAAATATTGGAATACTTAATCAGAGAGCTATCTGTTTTTTAATCATTGCTGAACCCGGAAAATGAATAGCATCTCTTTTTCTTATAGAAATCGTTATATTGGTTCAGACCAAAGGTATGAAAGTGATTTCACTTTTCTATTTTCCTTTTGATCTCTAATGGTTTTAAACTGGTATTCCGTCTAAAGGTCAAGGTCTGATATTCCAATATTTATGGTGGGTTTCACTGTAATAATTCTTGATAATTCAAATGAATATTCAATCCTTTTTAGTATTTTTCATTTGGGGAGCCTAAATTTCTTCCTGTAGTAATGAGCTTCACCATCTAGACAAGCAATTCATTTCATTTCCCACCAGTCCTGGCAACTGCATGTTAAGGCTTGTGAGGATACTTCCTACGACATTGCATGTACCGCGACTGGTGCATTTAATGATGGGCTTATTGGGAATGTAATAACTCATCCTCAGTGATGCTGCAAGTGTTATTCTTAATAGCACAATTGCACATGAAGTTGAATATTTCTGCCATACTGATTTTATCTCTTGTCTGCCAATATTAGAAAAGACAGGTTTATGAAAAATGAATTTTTGGGTTTTTTTCTTGTTAACTATAAACTTCCCACAATGGAAAAGATATTACAGTTCTATAGATTTTTAACCCTCTGTAGAACTACATCTCACATATACATATTACATATACATATACATATTACATATTACATATTGCTATTGCATATCACCCTGCAGTGATACAGGCTGGGCACTGCCTGGCTAGGGAACAGCTCTGCTGAAAAGGCCCCTGGGATCCTCTGGGCACAAGCTGGAGCATTAAAACCAGTCAGCACGAAAGGCTAACTGCATCCTGGGCTGTACAACCATGAGCACAGCCGGGAGACTAAGGGAAGTAACCATCCCCATCTCTACTCAGCACTCGTTAGGCCACACCGGGAATATTGTCCCAGTTTTTGGTTCCCCAAATACAAGAAAGATGTTGATAAACTTGGAGATGTTCAGGAGGCTGGAGCACATGATTTATGAACAGAGCTCAAGGCAACAGAAGTGGAACTGGGAGTGGAAAAATGCACAGAGTGAGCTGAATAAAAACCTCATGGCCATGAAACCATTGAAATCTCTTGACAAGTGGAATTGCTGAGTTTTCCACAGCTCTAATACCATTCTACTCTGATTTTGAGGCATTTGCAGAAGTCTAAAATCGGTTTGCTTATAATCCCTGCTCTACTGGTGGTTTTTGAATTATTATTTTAGAAAGACTTTAATGCTAAATCAACATCCTCTTGAGTATCCAAGAAAATGTTTCTGTAAAAAACATGTAATTTTGAAAGTGATGAAGGGCTAGGTGAGTGGCAAAGTATTTTTGAAAACTCCTAGCAATGTCCATGATTATTTAAAATGCTATCCCTCATTTATCAGCCAAAGGTTATCACTGTATGCTGCAACAGATATCTTCAGTAAACAAAACACATAACATGATTTAGCATTTTCTGCAGTTACCTTCTGTAACGACTTATACATTTTCAGTGCTTGATCATTGGTCAGGGTAAGGCCATTTAATCAATCCACTTAAAGAATATATCTAATATTATACAGGGGCTATGATTATATATTGAAGTAGTTTTGAAGCCAAGCCCAAAATTATCAGTGTTCACTCTAAGTGAGGCAGCATATAGACTTCACACTCCAAAACCACACCAAAGTATCAAGAGTTTTGCTAAGTCTCAAGGTGTGTCAAAGTAAATCTTTTTGTCTCAAAACCAGGGAATAGGAAGTCTGTAAGAAAAACAGTCACTCACTGAAAAAAAGTAACTTCTCTGAGCATCTGCCTATGGACTTTCTCTTATTACCCCCATACCCACACCATCCTTTATAGAGACAGCAGCCTGTTTTGACAAATGCCAGCATACTTGGCCAGAGGTTTGTGGATGGAATATGTAGATAAGGCCTTAAATGATCTTGAAAGAAGAGATAGGATATGAGGAAAATTTGGCACTTTTAAATTGATTACTGGGGTCCCCTTTTCAGATTCTGAGTGGGGATAAGAATCCAAATATTGTTCTTCCCAAATCAAGATGTAATCAGAGTAGTACTGTACATGATTTTTCCGGTCTGTATTCAGTTATAGGTGGCATACATTTTTCCAAATTGAGTCTCTGATTTACAAATGTCAGTTAAATGTCTTCTGCATACATGTTAGAACGCTTAATTTCTTTGCATAATAATTTTGGTAAACAGAGAACACTTTCAAATAACGCATCATTTACAATATTAAGTAAAAGAAATACTGGCATAAAAATCTGCAAGTGCAATTTGTTTTGACTTGCCATTTAGATTAAAATCAGTTTAACGTAAGCACTGTGGGGCTTTAAACAGTGCAATTAAACCTTATTATGTATGACAAATAATGCCATTATTAATGAGATTTTTCAAAGAAAAAGGTTATTTGGTTGAATTAAAATCTAAATTGCTCCACATATAATAAAAGCCACTGTCAAGCTCTGCACACAAACTCAGTTATGTCTCACACTGCATAGAGGGCCGAGGGTGAGGAGCCTGCTGCCCTGCCTTTCACACAAAACAAAGGTACAGCCTAGCTCTGAGTGTCCATGGCTGCAACAGCTCTGCTAAACAAGCTCTGCAGGGGAATTTTAGCTCTGCATTGTGGTGCCTGATATTTGAGTATGGTGAAGAATCCATGCCCTAAAATTGTCTGATGAAAATTATATACACAAAGGGATGCCCATCCCATGCACTGAACTGCAGTGCCAGAAATTTCTGTGTCTTCACTGTAGAGCAGACTCATTCAAAAAAACAGCTAAGGACTATTTTGGTCTGTTGCACAGGAGCTAATAAGTCCCGTTTAGGTATCGTGCCTCATGGATACCTTGATTCTCCCTCTGGCAGAGGACCATGTGTTCACATGGCTGGAAGTGCCTATGTCTGCTATGAGAGGGATGTGCAAGTAGAGGAGAGGAGAGAGGGTGCGTGCTCTTCAATCCCACGTGGCCTCTGTGTGTGCGCGCAGGCTGTGCACGTAACTCTGTGTGTGTGTGTGTGTGTTTGTGTGCGTGTCATGGTGGAGGTGATTAGAACTTCTGGCATTAGTCTTAGACGCGTGTTCAGAGATTTGTAGGTGTTTATAAAGTTTTTAAGCATCCAGTATTATAGTTTATCTTTTGTGTTATTGATATTGATCCTAATTGTATAATTCAGCTACTGCCAGCTAAGTATCTGTCATTAACAAATCAATAAATCATTTTGATGTTAATTTGATTTAAACCACATGACTTGAGAAGTTTTTCCCTGCAGTAAATTGGAAACTGGATGTCCCATTTCCAAAATGGTGAAATAACTAACAAGACTTGCGGGCAAGACTTGTCATGTTTTGTTTTTTAATATATAGTTTTTTGAACTGGCATATTATGGGCATGTAAACTAGACTGTCTGCTCACTTATAAGAGAAGTAAAGGGACTAACTTCAGACTTAAATGAGTCTACCATGTCCAGAGTTACTTTGCTGAATGCTGAAATACCTAAATAAGTTACTTGCTTAAAAACACTACACACAGTTTTCTAGTTTCATATGCAGTTTAGTGAGGGGGTTTTGCAGAGCTAATTTCCTCCCCAGTCTAATTCAAGATATACGTGTCTTTCTGGTTCTTACTCAGACTCTCCAGCAGAGCTAGCAAAAGGCCCACTAGCTTTCTATGAAATTGATTAAATCTAGTTTAGGAGAAGTCATTTCTGCATCCCACCACAGAAAGCCTGGCACACAAATTCTTTGACTGTCAAAGCTACCGACAGCTGAAAAATAAATAATCGTGCCAACATGAAAAATAAAAGAATAAAATGGAAGAAGGCATATTTTGCAGAGTATGTAGCAGACTCTTGGGTTTTCCCTGATGCCAAGGTATTCTACTTCTGCTATACATGCCTGGTATTTTAAGACCATTAAGCAGAGAAGTTTCCCCAGCTGTATTTACTTGTTCTGAACAGATAATGAGAGCCAAGAATACTTCAGGAGAGGACAAAACAGATGAGGGAGGAAACACACACTTTCTCAGCAGTTGCAGTGATACTGTTTTGTTTTTTTTCTAGAGTTGTTTGGGAAGGGAAAACTTCTGCTATACATGCCTGGTATTTTAAGACCATTAAGCAGAGAAGTTTCCCCAGCTGTATTTACTTGTTCTGAACAGATAATGAGAGCCAAGAATACTTCAGGAGAGGACAAAACAGATGAGGGAGGAAACACACACTTTCTCAGCAGTTGCAGTGATACTGTTTTGTTTTTTTTCTAGAGTTGTTTGGGAAGGGAAAGAAAAGCATGATGGTTGTACTAGAGCAAGCCTCACTTTCCTCAGGAGAAACATCATATACCTCAAGGACACAACACCTTCTGGTATCTGTGATTTAGTGTATATATTAAGGTACATTCCCTTCTCACTTCTTACAAGCATTTGGAACTTGCTTAATGTCTCCACAAGGCTTTAGGATGTGGACATTTGGATTTGCATTTCCATTTCATTTTCTTATCACTTGCTTGGTGACATTTTCTTAAATGAGTTTATGGGCTGCTTACACATGCTTGCAAACATTTCTATATGCAAGTGCATGCATTCGTGTTGCGGACACTTCATCATAATTTTAAAAATATATTCTAGCAGTCACAAGTGCATCCATTTTGCTAATGGACAGTTTAAAACAAACAAGATATTCATAAAGTTGTTGGAAGATAAAGCCCAATATTTTGAGAGGTTTTTAAAAAGGATTTTCAAGGTTGGTGTATAATATCCCTCTAAGTGGTCTTAGACTGCATTTTGAGACTGTAATTACAACCTGGTTTGAACTGGCAGTACTTAACAAAAACAGAGGGTGAAGATTAAAGTATATCTGGCAAAGATGCCCCAATTTCATGATGACAATTCTACCTACCTTTTTGAACTATGTATCAGAAGAGTGAATTCTTATTCCCTTTCTTGCAATAGGTTTGTCTGAGAGCATGTGGTGGCAGAATTTGTCCCTAGACCATGTTATGTTTTTTTGAAGATGAAGTGGTATTTGGGGGCTTTTATAGGCAGACAGTGAATAAACATACATAGTTGAGTAGATAAATGCAGTAGTTTAAACTATTTGATTCTCTTTAATGATGGGGTGCTTAAGATGTGAAAACAGCAATTCCAGTTACGTAGGGCACTAAAATGTATTTTTATGGATGGACCTGATAGATTTTCTGTTTAAGACAATCAGATGAAGAATTTAGGCAATAATTTGCATTACAGCCTCATTTGTTTCTTTTTTTCTCCTCCTGCCCCTTCCCCCCTTCCAGAAGTAGCAGAAAAACAGATGTGGTTACTTTGTTAGCAATATAATTTCTAGTGAATAACTGGCCTGAGTCACACATTGTATTATAACCCGTCCTTACTCCACGTCCTATGCTGTGGTTCATATACCTCTGAACAGGGTAGCAATTAAATGGTTCTCTAAGATTAGAGGTGGTTCAAAGTTATGCTAAGAGAAACATCACCAAGACTAGTTAGCTTAAGTGAAGTTTTAAAACCCATCTGTGCTTTACTAGATCCTTTGGATGGGCCTAAATGCCTGCAACCTGTTCTTGTTAGAAGCAGTAACAGGAATGGCAAGTCTATTCTAAACAGAAGGAAAAAGGACTTGGAATGTGTTCGGTCAACACATTGCTGCTCTGTCAGCAGGAGAATAACTCATTCCAAAACATGAAAAGTCTCCTGGCCGCTCGCCAGTCAGGGCAACACTTTTAAAGCGATCATTTGTGCTCAGGTTTCAAATTAGTATTTTTGCACTTTACTGCCAATCTAAGGTATGGTAATTCTAAATTTCTTATTCTTCTAATGAATGAATGATAGTCCTAGAATTTACTTCATTATGCTTTTGACTAAGACACTACTTCATAAAGTATTCTAGAAGATAATTACAGCTGAAGAAAGTGTTCCCCAGGTAAATAGCCTATAACTAGTACAAAATATCCTGTGCATGTGTTTTATTTTAGGATTCCTTGTTTTGGTTCCTCAACAGGTAAAGGCATTCTGAATAATCACCAATGCTATCTGCATGATGCACTATAATTTTCTTCTAGAGACTGAGTGTTTATTTATACTGGTATGTCTGATCTTCTAAGGAACTTTTATCAAGGCATAGTAATCAGTCTTGGTGTTGACAGAAAAGTGCTCTGCTCTGCAATATTTAGGAGATAAAGAAGCTAAATTAACCCTACAATATACTTCCTCTATATACTATAAAGCCTAAAGAATCTGAACATATGAGTGTATAGATGAGAAATGAACTCAGTCATCCTTAATGAAACATATTTTTATATATTACACTACATCATAAAGTGTAAAGTATGTTTATTTGTGAAGAGCTCAAATATTGAAGTTCAAAACCTTTAGTTCTCATTTAATATGATTTCACAGAAAAAGTGAATGAATTAAATGAACTTGAACACACTTAATTAACTGCTTTTTCTTATAAACTCTTTGATATTGTGCATTAATTTTTACAGATAGCTGGCTGATAGCTTCTCCAACTCTAACAACTGTGATTTTATTGACTTGCAGAGAATAGGAGGCACACCATTTTAATGTTTCAGAAAGATGTATTCTTTCATGATTTTTTTTTTATTTATAAAAAACACAAGTCAAAATTCAAAAACTTTTCTTTGAAAACTGTAGCATTTCTTTGCCAATGGCTTAAAGACAGCAAAACTTTACCCTATTGTTATGAATGTAAGTTATCATTGGGGTATAAAGTAGTTTATGTCCCTCACAATGGGTTGAGAGTGTAGAATCTGGCACAAAAAACAAGTTTAAGGAAATAAATACATACACTTTTTCTGGAATGTAATAATCCAATTTATACAGCATTCTCCATTAAAAATTGAGTATAAATATAGCCTAGCACAAATTGTTATCTCATTTGATAAATTTTTGTTCAAGCACCTCCTCCTTTGAAAAAAGCAATGCCACATAAATACCTCCACATCATGTTCTCCTTGAATTCCATATTCTCCAAATACATTTTAAAAACTTTATAATGTTCTGGCAAGTGAAATGTTGTAGCATTGCCTCTCTGGCTAACTGGTAAAGGCTTACTGACTTTTCGCATTTTCCCTTCCCCTTACTGCAAACATTTGTTATTTCAGTACTAAGACCTGTGATATACTCATAGCAGAAAATATGGTTTGTGCATATGAATGTGATTTGTATTCTTCATACACAGCGGTGACATCTCCCTTAGTGTTTCAGTTCAGAACAGGAGTGCACTTTTGAAGTGGATCTCCTGGTCACCCCTGGTCACCTACCATGTGTTAGTTCACATCATACAATGACCTTTGAGTTCCATGAGCTGGGTGAAATCAGGTGGAACTGAACTAGAAGATGTGCTCCAGAACTGCATGTGATGTGCTCCACCAACTCATGGGGCAGTCAGTCCACACAAATGGGCTAGAATTAGTCAGAAGCAAAGACCTTCTGAAATATGTGCAGAACAGGCACTGGGATCATAGCATCAACTGATCACTCTACAAATCCGCTTTTATTTGTCTACTCCACTTGCAAATTTAGACATAGTGGAGCCCTGTTCCATGATTAATACTTTTAACTGTTACTGAAATAGAAATAAATAACTATTGAGGTAATTAAGTTATGTACACACAGGTGAGTGCCTGACCACATCAAGCAACACCATGAGTTAATACAAATAATTCGGTTGTAATTCAGGAATACTTGAACTGCATTGAGTCCATTGGATATGGACTGATTATGAAACATTATCATTATGAAACATGATTATGAAACCGTATCAGAAATAGCATGGCCAGCAGGAGGAGGGAGGTGATCGTGCCGCTGTACTCGGACCTGGTGAGGCCGCACCTCGAATATTGTGTTCCGTTTTGGGCCCCTCACTCCAAGAAGGACATTGAGGTGCTGGAGCGTGTCCAGAGAAAGGCAACAAAGCTGGTGAAGGGTCTAGAGCACAAGTCTTATGAGGAGCGGCTGAGGGAACTGGGGCTGTTTAGTCTGGAGAAAAGGAGGCTGAGGGGAGCCCTCATCGCGCTCTACAACAACCTGAAAGGAGGTTGAAGCGAGGGGGATGTTGGTCTCTTCTCCCAAGTAACAAGCGATAGGATGAGAGGAAATGGTCTCAAGTTGCGCCAAGGGAGGTTTAGACTGGACATTAGGAAAACTTTCTTTACTGAAAGAGTGGTCGGGCCTTGGAACAGGCTGCCCAGGGAAGTGGTTGAGTCACCATCCCTGGAAGTATTTAAAAGACGTGTAGATGAGACGCTTAGGGACATGGTTTAGTGGGCATGGTGGTGTTGGGTTGATGGTTGGTCTTGATGATCTTAGAGGTCTTTTCCAACCTTAATGATTCTATGATTCTACTCTATTCTATTTTGATATTGCTCCATTTATTCACTCCCTCTTCCCATCCCCTCATATCAATTCTACTCTTCCTGGAAGTTAATCTATTTCACTTACCAAAATGCTTCATCAGCTATTTGTTTCCCACTTGCATGATACACAGCTTTTCATTAGTGTGCGTGAGAGAAAAACAGTATTTCAGACTTTAAAAAGACCATTGCTGTAGCATGGAAGTATTTCTTAGGTTCAGCTGCAAAGCTGCTACATAACAGTGTTGTCACCTTGTTCTTCAGGAAAACCTCCCACAGGAATTTTCTCCCAGACCAGCTCTGCTGAATCATCTCGAGGCTGATCACCTTGAGGACAGCATGAATGGTGAGCCTCGGGAGGCTGAGCTGGCAGCACCTACAGAAACTATGGAATGTGAGAAAGATATATTTTCTCTTTCTTATTCTGTATTTTGTTCTGAGGTTATGACAGGATTATTAGGTACCAAGTGGAAATGAGGAGGAAAAAGTGAGTGACAACATGTAATAAAAATAATGACTAACTGCAGCAGGCTGAGAGACTGGGAGATGTGATGGGGGAAGAAGGAAAATCTACTAAAGTAAAGAAGAAGTGGAAGTTGGGTCAAAAGAAAGGTGATATTTAGCCCTTCTTTTCAAGACCCTGTGTAATAAATTCATATCCTATGAATCTACCTCACCTTCAAAAAATATTCCCTTTCTGGTTTTGTTTCATTTGAAGCAAACTTTTACATTTCAGTGTGAACACTGTCTCATATTATCAAAGCATTTTAAGCATTTACAGCAGCTGGAACTTTCAGAGTTCATCTTTTTGAGTGTATTACACAGACCATTCTGATATACTTGTGTATGAATTTATCTATCATGATGCCAAGCACAGAGTTTTTTGATAGTCCCTTTTCTATCATCACAGAATCTGAAAGTGAATCTTAACTCGGTGAAGACCTCCAGACTTTATTTTTAATTCTTAAAAAAAGAAATAAACAACCAAATCCCACTGTCTAGTGCAGGAGCCATAGACGTGTTAAGCCAAGAAAAAATATACAGTAGACTACACCATGGGTAAATCAGGTGTCTATTTTTACACTGAAATTCAGCTTTTCTAAAAGTAGAAATCTGTTTTTAATCATTCCAGCAGGCTCTGGTGGTTCCTTTAACAATTCCTAACTCATAAATAAGAAAGAGATCCTTGTTCATCTATTGCTATTTCTTTTATCTTCTGAACCCTTTATAATAGTTAGTAATCCTTTCTTGAGGTACAGTTACTAAAAGTGGACACTAAACAAATAATGATTTCCACAGTGCACACAAAGGAAAAATTCCTTTCCAATTTATATTTGATGTTTTCCAATTTATCCACGAAATAATAGAAGCACACATGCACATGCTGAAAATCCATGTTCCAAACGTTATCTCACATGACTGCTTCATCCCTCTTGAAGTCATTGCTTTCCAAAGTAGTGGTAGCCTTCCCATGCTACAGATACGACTTTTTTCCAGTTTCTGGGTGCATGACCTGGTATTTATTTGAATTAAAGCACAAATCATAAGGCCAGCTACCCACGCAGCATGACAGTTCTGCTGATAAGACCTGTCACTACTTCCTCTTCCACCTGTTTTTGTGACATTTGTGAACTTTGTCAGGAATATCTTTATGTTCTGTTCATAAAGATACAAAGAACAAAAGACTGGGAACTTATCCTTAGGAATCATACAAGAAATAAATAGTGGAAGATTTCACTTTTATTTTTTTCTTCCTAATTGACTGTTTCTATTCATCGATCACTTTCTTCACGAGACCAGACTTTTTTCTAGATTTGTTTTTGTCTAGATTCCTGCTACAAATTTCAAATACCCTTCCTTCTTTGCCAGTATAAAGTATTTTATTTAGACAAACCAGAAAAGCAAGAGAGCTAATGCTCTTCTGTCCTATATCCTGTTCGTTCATTAAAATTAATTCTTTGAATAACTAATGAACAATTCACAAAACAAGTTTCTTGCAGGAGCTGAACTGTGTTTTTCATAAACTGACAAAACCACTGAGAAACAGGTGAATGGTGTCTTCTTAGCCAGATCACTTTTTTTTTAGACATATATGTATAAAACACAAAGGAATACTAAAAGTCAGCCTCAATGACTCTTTCTTAGAGAATAAGACGAAAAGGGAGAAAGTTACAAACATCCAGGCTTTAGTAGTGTTTGATTTGCATTGCTTTCCTCTAACCTCTGCTTTTTATCTAACATTGACTATCAAAAGAGAATAAGGATTAGGAAGTACTTGGCTTACTTCTACTAAGAGGTGAGCTTTTATTCTATATGAGGATTGTTAAAACCAGCAAAGGAATAGAATTGTTGCATCATCTTTTAATTAAACTGGATGACATACCAACAGAAGAAAAATAAAAAGAATTATATGCCTTAGACAGGAAATTCATTTGTATGGACTGAATGCCATTTATCTATGAAATACTCTATTCTATATATTTAGATTTTACTTTGTATTTTACAGCAAAACCTCCTGATTAGTTCCTGATCTCAAAATATACTTTGCTTAAATTGCATGATAGATAAGATGAGATTGGATTGATCAGAACAGTCAACCACAGATAATCTTAACGATAAAGATTACGAGTTTCTACAATTATGCGATGCCTCAGTAAATGTGGTGTATCCTGGGTTCGGTTGAGTTTATAGATTTGCTTATACATATCTTGAGTACACAAATTAACAACAAGTCAAAACCATTTTTATATACTTCTGTCTTTCTAAATATTCAAAATAGAACCATTTATAAAATCAAATTTACCAACTGGTCTTAATTATAAATAGAAGAATCTATGCTACACAGGATCCGTTCATTTGTAATACTTGAAAAAGCAGTTCAGAATTATTATCAGAATGAAAAGTGAAGAGCTGGTTTGTTTCAAGGTGGAATAAAAGATATTAGTCAGTATCACAGCATCATGGATCTAAGTACTGTATAAGCACACAAAAACTGTGTAACACACTCAAAAAGATGAACACAAAGAACTGCACTCACAGGTTCGTATCAGCTGCTGGCACAGTGGAAGCTCAGGGGCAAACACATATTTTGTTGAAAGTCGTGTAATTTTATATAAATGCAAAACAGTAATTCCCTCTTTAATGACATCATCAGTAAAGTAAATTAAAAAAAATAGATAATACTATTATAATCTAGGCCTGGAAAACCAATACATCCAAATCATAATAATATGCATGGCAACAAGACAGGGAATAGTCAGTATCATTTGCTAGTGTTTGCATTTAACATGTTGGTATTTAATTTGCATTTAACTTTAACCCAGAGCTTATGATGCCTGTGTTTTGAATTAATAAAACATGTTCTGGAGATTATTACAATCCCTTTATAGCTTTATTTACACTGCAGTACAGATGTACATTATCAGCTATAATTCTATGTCAACGTATTTGGGCTGAGAGGAAAATTACAGTTTTGCAAACAGGGTTGGACTACTTTGAACCTAGGTTACATTTTGTCTTACAACTTTCTAAAGCTATTAGAACTACTACACTATTAAACTATTAGACAATTAAAACTAATAGAATTACTAGAATTTTTTAAAACTTCATTTTAGGTAAAAATTTGCCCTTATTTCCCTCTTTATGAAAACATATCAGCATATTTTTACTTTTCCATTTAAATTGCTAGATTTTGACACTGGAAGCAAATTGGGTGTACTAATGACTCAATTCCCAATCCAATGGGGTATCAGATGTAGAGTCTCATCTCTGTCTCATAAATTTGCGACCAAAATAGATAAAAGGCACTCCTCTTGATTTTTTACAAGGATCCTGACTTCAGAAAGTCTGGCCCTGTGCTGTAACTGTATTGTTAAATTTACATATGATGGCACAGAGTTATACAGTAGTCATAATGTCACAAATATAATTATTTCTATAGAAGTCCCACTGGAGAAATAATAGATGAAACAATACCGTAAACCTTTAATAAAACACCTTTTAAAATGTCACTGTCATTTCAGGCCCATGCAGCAGTTAAAATTTATTTCTAATGCCTAGCTATTTCTGATTATCCAGATTTAATCTTTGACACATTTACTGATGCAAGGCAGACACTGCATTAATCAGTCAGCCTTAGGCATACCAGGCCCAGTTGCCCATTTTGATATTCCTTTGAGCCTCTAAGGTAAAAAAGTATATGAGCATATTTTGCAAGAAACCCGAACTCAGTTTCCTGGCAAACTAAAAGCATATTCTATAGACTATTTACAGCCCCAGCCCACAATATTCAAATGAATATAGTGACCCATACAAAAAGACGACCAGACAGGAAAACTGAACTCAACCATGATGCTGATAATCGTATAGGAAACAACTGAATTTTTCTTCTCTGGCCTTGGGACTGAGTGGGACAGCATAAATTGCATCGCATCAAAGAAAGACAGCTAATTTCTTTTACCTCTTATAAGAGGATGGTGGCACCCAAACTATGTGATGAAAATGGTCCCTGGCCCATGCTAAGCTCTTAAACTATACTCATGCTACCTTGCCCAAGCTAAAGCTACAACAGAAATCCTACTGGGAAATTAATGATCTAGTCAGTCATGTGCCAGTGCTCAGCCTTGTTCCCTCACCCTTTTGACTCTACCACTGTAAGTGTAGCCAATAAGGCACAACGCAATTTGTCTCAGCTATACATGCACGTCTGTAGATCAAAGCAAGCAGTAAAGCCTTTTGCCTGCTCAGACCATCAGAGAAGCTTTCAGATTCCTGGATTAATGAAAAAGATACTAGGTCAGGCTACAATAATTTGAAACACTGCAAAATTATTCCAGGAGTCTGAAAGGAATAGAAATAGTCGCAATCAGAATTTGATTTAATGGCGTGCGTTGTTTTCTAACTTATCCATTCATCTTTTGTCAATACTTTGGAGCTAGTTACACTTTCTGTACTTTGCCTTCTCCTTCCAGAAGTGCTTCCCAGTGGTCAGCTGAGTTTCTAGTTCTTGATTGTCTTGAAATGAAATCTTTCAAATTTTTTATGTCCAGCCAGAATGGTGCCTACATGTCAGCAGTTTGTCACCTTGTTTCTGAGTTACGGGCAGCTACAACTCTGTTTTCAGGGGCAAAGACAAGTGAACTTCACAAAAGGTCTTTGAAAAATGACATGTTTTATTTAGCAGTTCTAATAAAGTTCTACTATAAAAAATTGTTAAAAAGCTATCACCCACCAAAAAGCCTCCAGACACATTTAGTCTCACTTAAGTCTATATTTCAATCCAAGCTAAATTGGATAAAATTTCTTACCAGGTTTCAAGAATAATCCCCGTACACAACAGGCTCTTTCTAGATGTGTATGGCTTTCTCACGCTACTTCTTTCCCTGAATATAACCATGGATTTTCATTTCAAACTCTGCAGGGATTATTTCGCCTCCATGGGCAGGATTAATCAGGATAAATATAGACATCTACATCTGAACTAGTTGTCTAGACTTTTGATAATGTCAATGGAAAGAAATAAACACTCTTTTCTTGTGATTCATCTCACACTAAAATAAATGTCTAAAATAAGTCAGATGAATCATCTTCTAAGCCTATTTCTCTCCATTACTTATAAAAGAACATCAGTCAACTAGTTCAGATGAAGAGAGCTACATCTGCTCTAACGAATCTCATTCCAAGCATTTTCTGGGTAGGTGCCCTGTTAGTCAATCCAGTTCTTCACATTGGAGGAGGTATGGGAACAGGAAATTAAAACCACAAGTGCATCTGTCTAAGGGGCAGCTGTTAGCTATATCTGATGGTGGCTACTCAACCTTGCTATCCCAAAAGACGCCGTATGCAGCACTTTTTAAAAAGTAGTCTTACAATTATTCCAGAAAGCTACAGTACCATTAAAGGAAAGTCAATGAGCATTCTACTATGTCTTCACAGATTTTTTCTTCTTTATTCTGTGTTGGGCTGTGACACCACAATTCAGAAGCTGTTGGGAGTTACAAGATTTCCTGATCATATTTGTGAGGAGGAGGTAAAAATTAAGCATCCGTAACAGCTGAAAATGAAAGACAATGCAAACTATGGTTACAAGGCTCTCAGAGCCAAAATCGCAGGCCATATCCAAAAGCAAAAGTGGCCCTTGGCAGTTTCCTAACATTTTTTACTAGTTTTCACAGCTGCAATATTTATAATGCCATAATGAAATCCCAACCATAATTGTCAAAGAAAGCCTGCTGCTAAATTTTTGTGGTTGGGATTTCAGCCCTGGTTTTCAGACATGTGAATAGACTTTCATTGTTGCATTTATTTTATTCTTCTGTAGTGGAAAAATTGGAGAGTGCTGGGTAATTAGCTCTTATTTGTCTCAAAATGTACCACTGTAGTTTACTGTCAACCTGTCAGATAACCAATCACAAAATAATGATTTCTTAGGTATTGTTTTGTCTTTTTTGGGGCCTAGTTTTCAGAAGTGCTAAGCAGTTTCAGTTCTTGGAGGAGCCAGGCCTTTGTGTGAATGTATGATACAAAAAGCCAGATCATGCTACCAAAAGGGTACTGAAACAGAAAGATGATATACAGAGGAAAGGAACTAGCTTTGTACTGAAATTCAAAAATTTCCAGAGAGAGTTGCGTGTCCTAAAAGAAACCTTTCTAACGCATTTGACAACAGGCAAGGCTAATGCAACTAGTGTAATAATTCAGTAAGTATTTGAGAAGTAAAATCATCTCTTTAAAATTTGTACATATGTAGTTAAACACTTTAACTTGTGTTATAAACAACATATCTGTGACTATTTTAATTAATCTTTCTGTGACAACATATAGCAGTGGATAGAGTGGATAGTTAATGTTTATCATTCCTTAAAAAAATACTTTGGGCACTATTAGACTGCTTTATATATTATTAATACCCTGTGACAAGAATTGGGAAAAGTAATTTCCATCAAAGTCAACGGGTGTTTTCTCTTTGACTTCATTCAGGCAAGTTTTTCACGTATGAAAGTAGAGCACTGGAGTCAGTCAGGCCCCTCATCCTAAGTTAATTATGTCCTTAAGTACTTTGCTTTTTCAGAGTTCCTGTGATAAGTGCAGTGCAGGCTGGGTCCTTAGTCCATAAGAATAACCCATTGATTTTTTGTCTTTTTCATAATAATAGTTGTAATAGCATGCACATAGCAAAAAAAGGATGTAATTTGAGGCAGAAATTTTGTGTGTGACCTTGACTATGATCTTCATTCTCCCTTATCTCATATCCCTTTTAATTAGCAAGGTAATGCAGCTAGCGTCATTTGCTTAACTGAATAAATACACTCTGTAGGCAGGCTAGGAAGGCTGAATCTCAGAAAAATAGATAAAATCTTCTGTATGCAGAAGTTAAAGTTATCAGAGGTTCTAAAACACATTCTAGGACGATCACCTACCCCATGTCTGAATCATCTGAATAATCCTGGGAGGAGGACTTCCTTCAATATCTGTGACAATCACAGAGCCACTTTCTTTCCCTTTGTGCCCAGTATCTGTTTTCCTGGGATAAATATAGATGTTTCCTCCTCCTTGTAACCTTCTGAGAAATTACAAATCCAAAGAAGTTCAGACGCTTTGCCTAGTTAGTTTAGAGCTTGTCCAAACAAATAACCTTTTCTTCTCTATCTTAATGGCTGTGGCTCATAGCTTAACACTTTTTTTTTCCCCAGGTATAATATCAATAGGTACAAACAGTTCCTGTTTCTATCAGCTTATTCCTCTGTTTCTAGTTCTGATGTCAAAATTATCACTTTTCCTCAGCATGTCTTTCTGTGCTTCTCTCAAAAATCTCTGTGGTCCTTTAACCAATTGAAAATCTATTTCCTTCAAGTAGTGATTCAATTTTCCAAGTCTGCTTCTAATATACCTCTGACAATGTTCTCATTATGTTTTTTTTTTTAATCCTGCTGATAGCTATCTGCCATAGTTAGAATTATGAATTCCAATATGTCTTTAAATTTTAAACAGGGCCAGAAATAAAACCTCTACTTACTCAAGAAGTTAAGTTTTCAGTGACGGGTTTCAAGCATCACAGTTCCTTAAACTCATACTAAAATAAATTAGAAAACATATAGTTCTATTAAAAGGCCACAGTCATTCCTCTAAACTGACAAAAGCTATTAACATACAGAAATCACTCACTGCAAGTTTTAAGGCTTATTCCTTATAAAAGTCTACAAATACCTTCTTTTTATGTTTATTGTGCCATTCCTAAGGGAATTTTTTTTAAGCATTTTTTCTCATCCTCTAGCCATAAGGACTGCTGGTGCTACTTCTAGTCAGGTGTGGCTGGATGGTATAAAGTGGTTACCTCCAGACTGTGCATTGTCAGTAAACAAAACTTCAGTTCATCATATCGTCATTTACCATTTATCTCTCTTATAAGTTTTCCCTTGTCTAGCTGCCTTTATTTTTCCTTATCCTCCTGAATAATGTTGTCCTTTCCTCCTTAAATTTGTTAATTTTATTCCTTAACACTCAACCTGGATAACAATTAGAATTAATTTCCAGTCAATATACACTGGATTTTTGTCTTTTCTTCTTTACTTTTCTCCCTTCAGTATCCTAATAAGCTAGGAAATCTTGCATGTCATTCCCTTTAGAGACCAGAAATATCATTAAGATATGCAATTAGACACTGCAAGATTATGTATGTAAATTAGGTTCAACCATGTTGAGAGGGAATTGTCCAGGCCTCAGAATAATAATATTTTGGTGACTTATGTTAAAGTCACTGTAAAATAGTTTCTGTGGGAAGAGTAAAGGTTTAGAGAAGTTGAATGAATATAAATAAAGTATTTCCAGGTGGAGTATATTTGAATGTTTGACGGTAACTAGGATATATCATTACTTAGCTACTATAAAGTAAAACATGGTATGGCATTCAGACAGGAAAAAATATAAAAAGCTGATGACTATTTAGCTAAATAGCTTAGCCAGCATGTAAACAATTTAGCTTGAAAATAAACAGAAAATACTATGGTAATTGATATATTGCATCATACTATTTGGTGATTTAGGTATTCCATTGCAGGAGAGCATCCATTAGAGCAGATTAGAACATCTCCTATAAAAAATACAAGGTTTGACTGATGAAAAAGTAATAGGTATTAAGATGACCAATAGGCAAAACAACCATAAACTTCTGAGTTGTTTATGGGAGTTTTTTCAAAACATGGGATTAGCTAAAGCCATGTGCTCTTCTACCTCTTATCTCTTTCCGGAAAAAAGAACTAGCTGACACTTGCAACAAGACACTATTCCACTCACCCAAGAACTTAAAAATAGTTACCCAAGACATTTGCTAGCACGAAGGCTAACAGAAAACAGCTCTAGCTCCTTAGATTTCTAAAATTGCTCCATACTGCAGGCACCGAAAGGGTATATTGATGCACATAACATTTTTTTAATGTGTCAACCCTGGTGAACTAAAACTACTTCATATTCTTGTGAATTCGTTTTAAACATTAAAAAGATCATAACATTGAAAGAAAAGTTATGAAAGATTAAACCACTAAGATGTGATTCTAGATTAAATTTAATTGCATTTTTTTCCTTTTCAGCTGTCTCTCTACTTTGGATATTTTTTAGGAAAGCAGCCTAGATCTTCTTTCTCAGTAATGACTACTGAAGTTGAACTTTTGTGTCCCCCTTGCTTCAGTATCAAATCCTTCTAAGTCAGTTCTTCCTAGGTTCACTCCCAAAATCTGAGTCATGTGCTGCCATTTAGAGAAAAAGTAATTAACATTCCCTGGGAGCTTCTCTAGTGGTTTATTTGTTTTGCTTTGTTTTCATTACTAGCACCATCTTTTTAACTTTAATAAACTTGTAGTTTGCAGTATTTTTGAGGCTGTTGCAACATATTTTAAGTAATTTATTGTTAGATGTAAATAATGTTCATCTGTCTGTCTTAATTCACTGCTTGCTCTTGACAGAAAACCATGCATGGCATTCATAAGGCTGTTGACAGAGACAGTATTCACAATTTTTTCTACCTCCACCTTTTGTCAGTTTTAGGGTTCTGTTCTTGCAGTCATAACACACAGCTACTAACTTCAACTGTAATCCTGAGTAATATTTACACTATTACTGTTAGATTACCTGTACAGTGTGGCTTGTAATTATTGGATGTAATGAATGTACAAAGCATAATCTGATTTTGTATGATAATGAGCTTTAATTGGATTTGCATTGTAAGAAGAAAAAAAAAAAAATTGATGGTGAATAGCCATTTATTTTATTTTTCATTGTGGACATGTGTTTGCTTTATTTTCATGTTCTGCTTTTAGTCATAACTTTTCCTTTTTTAATCTACTCAAGTAGTCAAGTTGAAACAATTTTGTTGTACCTGATTTTGAGGGGTCACACTGTTGTTGGTGTTTTGCTTTTTCCTTCGAAAGTACTAAATCGCCTATGAACATGCAGATAATCAGCCTGCTTGTCTGAAATATCTAATAACTGCTAGAAAAGGTATGCTACTCCATGAAATTGGAGAGCTATTTGCCTGACCGCTTTTTCCTGTTTCAGAAAAGTTACCCTACAAAGTGTCTTCGCATATTTCAAACAGGATATTTATCTTTTGAAAATAACTATTGATTTTTAGTTTGTAACTTGAGACTAATTAAATAGGTCTGAGTTTCTGAGTCAAGCCCTCTTAGGTTAATGGGAAAAAGGATGTTTCATTGACTAAGCTGCTAAGTGTGGCTTTGGAAAATATATTATTATCTTTGTTCTAGTAAACATTGCTTTTATGACCTTGGAAATTCAGGACTAGAATTGTAGAGCAATGTAGTCACTTAAGGATGCAGTTAGGAGCTAGGAATGGTAATTTGTTTATTCTTTGCAACACTGAAGAGCAATTAAGGCACTGTTTAACTGTTGGTTGGAATTAATCTCCATGCTGTAACTCACCTACAGAGGTATCTATAGTAGTAAAGCAGCCAGTACCTGGTCAAAAGCTTTGGCAGCAGAACATTCAATTCTACTGTGTTAAATTGGCATGGTGGTCCCTGACTCGGCCTTGGCTAAGTCTTACTCTTTCAGACTACTCCCAAATGCAGTTCGGGAATTCAAGGGAGTAGGGAATCATTCTCCTGAGGCAATTTTGATGCAAAAATCATGTTTAGAGGCAAAAAGACTAAGCCAGTTTTCCCTAAAGGCATGCCTTAATACCCTCTGGCTCTGATGCTAATTTACTAGCATGTAGATGTAGCCCTTTCCTCCTGAAGCTATACCCAACTTGGCAAATGTTGCCAAGACGGAAAATAATGCAAAAATAACAGGCTAATGAAACTTGCTGGCTTCTAGATCAGAGTGGCCTCTCGTCTGGTCATCTTGGCAGGAGAGCAGAGTGAGCTACAATCTGTGTACCACATCCATGTAGCCTTACCCCAGGCATAAGTAATTTCAAGGTGAGGGTAACTGAACTTCTCCAGCTGGCAAGAATGTGACCCTGTAGCTTTGACACTTATAGTGTCACTGAGATAGATGTATTTGACACACATTAAATGGTTCAATCCTTCTGAATATATGCCTTGATTAAAAGAACAGGTTAAAAATTACTCTAATTTTATTTAATTCATTGTTTACTTAAACCAAAAATGGATAAAAGCTGACACCAGACCTCAGGGTTCAACTTAGAGTGATTCACAGTGTTTGGTATTTACTTATATAACTCAGAAAATTAATTTCTATTGACAATTTTGACAACTTTGGTAATTCTTTATCTGTTAAAGAAGCACCTTAGTTAGCTCAGAGGGTGAAACTTCAGTTTTGGAATCATAGAATCATAGAATCGTAGAATAGTTTGGGTTGGAAGGGACCTTTAAAGTTTATCTATTCCAGCCCCCCTGCTATGGGCATAGAATCGTAGAATCAGAGAATAATTTGGATTGGAAGGGACCTTTAAAGGTCATCTAGTCCAACCCCCCTGCAATGAGCAGGGACATCTTCCACTTGCTCAGGTTGCTCAGAGCCCTGCCCAGCCTGACCTTGAATGTTTCCAGGGATGGGGCATCCACAACTTCTCTGGGTAACCTGTTCCAGTGTCTCACCACTCTCATCGTAAAAAATTTCTTCCTTATATCCAATCTAAATCTACCCTCTTTCAGTTTAAAATCATTCCCCCTTGTCCTGTCGCAACAGGCCCTGCTAAAAAGTTTGTCCCCATCTTTCTTATAGGCCCTCTTTAAGTACTGATAGGCCATAATAAGGTCTCCCCTAAAGCCTTCTCTTCTCCAGGCTGAATAACCCCAACTCTCTCAGCCTTTTTTTCATAGGAGAGGCGTTCCATCCCCCTGATCATTTTTGTGGCCCTCCTCTGGACCCGCTCCAACAGGTCCATGTCTTTCTTGTGCTGAGGGCTCCAGAGCTGGACACAGGACCCCAGGTGGGGTCTCACCAGAGCAGAGTAGAGGGGCAGAATCAGCTCCCTCGACCTGCTGGCCACGCTTCTTTTGATGCAGCCCAGGACACGGTTGGCCTTCTGGGCTGCGAGTGCACATTGCTGGCTCATGTCCAACTTTTCATCCACCAGTACCCCCAAGTCCTTCTCGGCAGGGCTGCTCTCAATCC
>NW_009228794.1:48778-57754 GCF_000690835.1 Fulmarus glacialis
TGCTGTGGTTTGCCCCGACCCAGGTGCAGGACCTTGCACTTGGCCTTTTTGAACCTCATGAGGTTCACAGGGGCCCACTTCTTGAGCTTGTCCAGGTCCCTCTGGATGGCATCCCGTCCCTCAGGTGTGATGAACCTGGTGGAAAGGCTGATTAAAGATAATCAAAGTAAAATGGACAGTATGTGGGATAAAGAAGTCAACTAGGAAATAAAAGTTTCAAAATATCCATCTTATATCTTAAATGTCACAGTCAAAAGAAACAAGCTCGTATTACAGTGCAAAAGAACAGTTAAAATTTTAAATGTAGTCCCATCTCTCCTTATAAGCCGTGTTCTCATTTTCAGCGGCCTACCATAAGATAATGAAGATCACAGAAAACATGACTTAGATATAACAAAAAATGAAGAGGCAGCACTGTCCAAATTCCATTCTGTTCTTATCTCCAGTAAAGTTTGGCACCTAGCATAGATCTATAATCACTCCAAATAAACAACCAACATCTAAAAGAATTTGGGAAAATTATAACACAGGAGCAGCAATCACCAAACCTAGCAATCACCAGAAACTATGCTAAGGAGAAAAGGGACAATGAGTTTAAGGAAGAGGCAGCCTAAAAATATAGCTTACAGCAGCAGAAGAATGTCACATCAGAAATAGATAATAAAATTTCACTGCTGCCTTCAGGAAATATCAGTATATACACAGAGAGCTTCCTAAAGACAACTATCACACTGTCTGTTGTGTCTACATAATCACCATCATCATGGTTCACACGAACTTAAAGATGTTTTGATCTCAGGGATATCAAGGGAACTAAGACAAAACCTAAATTTCGGATGCCTAACTACCAGAGTGTCATTCTGAAACCCGAGTTAGGCACAAAAGTGTACGTATATGTTGCAGGCAAACGCAGAATCTCACCTAGGACTTCTAGTAGTCATCACACCAAGAAGCAGTCACCTACATCAAGTAATGAAAAACACTAAAAAGAAAGATTTCTGAAACCCTACTTCTCTCAGGGTATAGGTACTTCATTAAGGTAATGGTTTAGACCTATAATCTTTTCCATAGGTAGATACCATCCATTTCTCTTGTTAAAGCTGTGCATGATGGAGGAAACGGGAATCCAAAAAGGAGCATGACAGTTTAAAAGGATAGTATTGAGTTAATGTCCCACACTGAGGACTGTTTCTGTCTTTCAGCCAGTGTCTACTGTAGCTGACATACTAAGTGTTCATATTCTTAATATGACTACAAACATTACAAATCATCAGCTTTGCATTTGGTCTTTCAGAAACATTTCCATGATCAACATTCTCTCTTAAGAGGATACAACTGGCAAGATATCCTCTCCCTGAATCTAAGTCCAAGGTGGCACTTTCCAGCTTTTTCAAAGAGCTTGAAAAATAAGAAAATTTTGCTTTCATGGGAAAAACACTGTCTACCAAGCATAATTTAAGGTGATAATTTAAACTAATACTGCCAAGACAGATGAATAAGAGCTTCTTATTTCACTGTTGTTCACCTTGATTAAGAACAAAATTAACTTAGCTGAAGTAAAAATGTGTTTCAAAGTCCAATATAATTTCAAAGGCAGCAAATTGTACTAGACAAGCTCTAAAACAGACTTCAGTCACAGAACTGATTGAAGTCCTTCATGAAAAAAGTGCCCACAAATTTGCTTGTCTTTTTCTCCTTTAGGGTGCTCCTGACTCCTGTTTTATTGGCCTTTTTCAGAATGTTCCGAGTGAATAACAGCCCAGTGATGATGTGATTAAGCAGCTCTAAAACTTTATGAGCCAGTGAAATTAGCTACTGACAAACATAGCTTTTGGAGAATGTTTCAAAGGAACTCAGTAATACAATTGTTAGATGGAGATTTAGAAAGTCTAATATATTAATCTGATTAATCTTGCTGCAGAGAGAGAGAGAAAGAAAGAAAAAGAGGAAGGGAGGAGGGAAGGAAGGAAGAAGGAAGGGAAAGAAAGAAAAAGAAATGGAGAAATTAAGGTAGAGATAAATGGAGAAGGAGAGAGAGAAAGAGAGGAAGAAGGAGAAAGAAAGAAATAATTAAGATCTGAAAGTTAGGTTTAAGGTATTGCCTTAATAGAAGAAGGTGAAATAGCTGAAATTAGCAATTGAAATGAAATAAAAATAATAAAAGAATAAATATTGTAAGCCATTACAGAGAAAAACAAAAATCAAGAAGAAACTATAAGGGTAATTAAGGGTTTTGACAGCTTGTCATGTGCTAAGAAAACCTAAAAAAAAGTTTTAATTTCCATAAAGGGCGTATGTTAAACCTGCTTAAATGATGGTGAGAACATAGACATAGAAAACAGATTTTTAAATTACAAAACTAGATTTGTCTTTGAGGGTTTTGTTTGGGTGGGTTTTTTACTATAAGGTGGCATGTGCTGTAAACAGAATACTCAATGAATTATGTAAAGAATTTTGGCAATATTAGCAAAAAGTGTTTAGGGTAAAAAATGTCTAGGGAGCCATAACAAATAAACAGTGTTGGAAAATGTCCATAAACACAAGCTCAGCATCCTTAAAATCTGTCAGTAGTAATCCAACATTCTGAGTAGTAATATTTATTTGACAAGAGTAAGACTTAATAAGAACATTTTCTTTACTAATCATTTTAGCAGTAATTGAAATTTATATAAAATAAACTTATACTTTATACAGGCATAAAAAACACGTTAAACTGTTTGCCTATTTTCACTGAAATTTTGCTAAATACTCCAGAACCGGTGGCATATAGATTTATTGTGATGACAATACTGGCAGCGATTCTTTTTCATCTAAAAATTTTGAGCTTACCTGAAATATTCTGTTTGGAATGTACAACGCAATTTTTTATCTGGCTTCGGGAGCTTGATGTGGAGATGAATATAAACATCCAGTTCCTCGACATCAAACTTCATTAGGCAAAACACCACAAAAGGAGAATAGAGGTGAATGTTGCAAAAGCTTTTTGACTCTTGTAGTGACTCACAGTGTTCTTTATCATTTCGACAAAGCCAAACAATACATTTAAGGCTTAGGTTTCAGGAAATATTTGAGGTTAATCAAACTTATCAGAACAAAAACTCTAGGTGGTTGTCAGTCTGTGGGACAATGCAGCTGCACCAGAGCTGGTTTGTACAGTTTCTGTGTCAATCGGCGTCAGAAAGAAGAATATACAAACCATCATGTACTCTAGTAATTTCTAGCTGATGAGATTATTTTGAACTATTGAAATTGAATTCACCTATATGGTGACCGGAGAATCAGGAAGTTCAAAGTGCACAGATAACATTGTTTTCTCAGACTATCTTGCTCTATATGTCTGTCTACTAGTACTAGCCAGATAAAAGCTTTTAACTGCCAGATTGATGTTATTTAGAACATCAGAAATACTAATTTTCTATTGCTCTGAGTAGCTTTGACTCCAAATGTTATTACATTTTCTTCATAAAACCTCAGCCAGTAGTGCGGAAATATATATTCTCTCACACAAAACAAGTCACTTTATAATTTTATAATTTTTTTTTTTTAAACAAGGGTATATTGACAAAAATTGTGGGTTTTTTTTCAGAGGAAAGTATGAAACCATATTTTTTAAAATCATACTTTTGAAAGAATAAAAGATTTGATTTAGAATGATCTGTTGGAATATTACAGCATAACCACAACATCCATGCAATTCCAGCAAATGTGATTACCCTCTGTGGTAGTATCCTTTGGCTAATTCCGATGTGAGTAACTAGTTTGTCTCTTCACAAAATCGAGAAACGCAATAAAACATCTAAAACTTCAATACTAGGATAATTTCTACATCATAAAACCTAACCTGAAAGTCTTCTTGTGCCACCACTATGTACTCACAAAACAGCTAACTACCCGTGAAGACTATACCAGTAGACACTTTATCTGGGCATAAAATGGGCAAGGACTTGTTTTTTTAATCTTGCAGCCAGCTGGTAGGGCCAGACAGGTGTGCATACACTGATCTCTCGCAGCACAATGAAGCGGTCACATCCAGATTGTCTCTCTGCTGAGCCCCAGGCCGCTCCTGGATGTTGCCTGAGAGTCTGCTGCCTGGGCTGGCATGAAACGCCATGGACGAGCCACGCACCAGTGCTCAGTTCTGTGCCCTAGCGCTGTTTAGTTGACTAGTACAGACATGGCTACAGAGCCACTGTAAAGCAAAGTAAACTGAATAATACAATGAATAAGAGCAGACAGAAGACAGGTGTTCTTCCTAATCCAGTCCCTGAGATAAGGCATTCCATTCACTAATGAACTACGTACGGTGCACATAAAAATCTGCAATAGTATTGAAATTATTGAAGTTGTCTCCCTGCCTTTGATTCCAAAATAAAAAAATTTGTGTTCCAAGGAAGGGCATGTAGGCCTGAACTTGCCTTCTGTTGACTTAGCTTAGGATCCTTATTTAGCAGGGGTGCCAACCACCAGGCTCACAACCGTACATTGAAGCCAGTCAGACACATCCCTGCATCCTTGGTCTTTGAAAACTACATATTGTTATGAAGGCAATTGTTAAACTGATGCTACTGTGCCTACAGAGTCCTTGAAGAACAATTAACTTTTAGACAAAGAAAAAAAGTTTGCTTTCTGCCATTAGTATCTTTAGATAAAATTAATTATTGGAAGTCAGCTTTGTCCAAAATTCCCAATTGCTTACATGCTGCTTAATCACTTCTGTTCAAGACCTGATGAATAAAAAAATAAATTGCACTTAATATATAATCAGATTCTGAGTGTTTTTCCCTGTAATGGGAAACAGCTCTTTAATATTCTCAGTTTTGCTATTACTTTACAGATCCATCCCACAGCGAAATAAGTTAAAGAAAACAAATAATCAATTCTCTCATGTCCCTCTATATGTAGAAAGGCTGCTCATTAAAAAATATTATGGACTATTAATTTGATGATTCTGTGGTTCTACAAGATAGAGTAGGGAAGAGAGGAGGAAAAAGTTTTTAAGGAAAGTACTTTTGACCTTCTTTGATGTAAATACATTTTGTTGTGATAATTATTCTTTAAGAATGACAACCTTTGATGTGTAAATGACTTTTCCTAGTCTTGGAAAGATTTCACAGTAATTTTAACAAGACCTTTATATCTTACAAGTAATAGATTTTCCAGTACATTTCAGAATAAGTAATTTTTGAGTTAAAATGATATAGCCAGAAGATAATTTTTTGATTTTCTATTTCTATTTTGACATATATTTTGACCTTTTACACTTACACTGAATCTTTCTTTCTCACTGCTCTGTCATGAAGCACCCTTCTTGTGAACACTACAAATCGTTCTACTCATTACCAGTTCAAACCAGGGACATTTTTTGAAAGCATCTAGTTGGAGGATAATGTTAGTTCAATTATTATATTGGAATACATTTTGATTGCAAGATGCAATGTAACCAGTCTCATACCAATTTCCGCTGGCAACTTTCTTGTTGCCTATAAACCTTGAAAAAGACTACAAAATTTAAAAGTCAATAGCAACAAGAAAGCTTTTGTGAGATGAGATGTTTCTCAAAGAGTCTCATCGGCTGTTTTATTCTTCTACACAACATGCAGTAATTTTCACTCCATCTTATACTTCCTCTGAAATCTATATTTATTCTGTATAGAATTCATATACACTCTGGAATAACATTGTGTTTTGTACTCTGTTTTGTTTTATTATCTTTTGTAAGGAAAAAAAAGGCATGTGTTGTTTTCAAAACTTTATTACAAGGAAAAGTCTCTTGAAATGCTATTCTTGCACCAATGGAGAAAAACATGAGCTTTAAAAGATAGGTATATTTTGCAAAATAGAAGAGTGCATGTTTTCTAAATCTTGTTCCATTTCATTGGCCTTCAGTCATTTATTTTTCAGTCTCACTTGTACTTCTTTAGAGTCACTATTAAAGAGATTAATGATAACTAATACATACTCCGTGGGCCTTTCTGCTTCTTGGTGTAGTGCTTAGTATAATGTTTTTGGAAAAACTTTGCTTTATATGTGATTAGATAATTTACTTAGGTAACTGTAATGAAAATACTGCATGTACATTACACACCTGGCTACTCTGAAGTAACACTTCACAGTTATCCCCTTTTAACCCATTCAGAACACGATATCCCTTACTAAAATAGTAATTGAATAGTTTAGAAAATTTGCAATACAAAAAATCTGTATGTGTTGGCTGACATTTAAAATTTGGAAGAACTTCACTTGTTACGACTGGATAATAATAATAATGGGAACTGCTAGTGGGAGATTCCTACCCCACACAGCTGGAAGTACTCCCATCTGCATTTGACAGGTCAGTAGGTCAGGCACTGGCTTGAGTCTTTGTCACAGTCTTTCAATGTAACCTTAGGAAAGCTATTATTTTTCCCTCTCTGTGCCTTAGTTTCCACTTTGTCTTTTCTATCAAGCTTGTCACTTCTGGGGATTGGAATTGTCTCTTACTATACATTTATACAGTACCTTAGGGACCTTGATGTACTCCTACAATACTGGTAATAGTAATAGATAATAACATCAAGAAGTTCTGAAAGAAAGTAGGGAAAAACATCCTGTAGTCTGTGGTTTCATGTTCAGCAGCAAAGACTTATACGAACATAAATAATCATGCACTCCTATTTTCATGCACTCCGTGCCTTGCCATGTGCCATGCCAGCACAACTATTTGTAAGGTCATATGATGGACCAGACTAGAAACTCAGTCAGTTAGTGGTTTTGGAGCTTTTTTCCTGACACAGAGCCATACAAATTTGTCAGGAACATGGACAGTGGGATTGAGTGCACCCTCAGCAGGTTTGCAGATGACACCACGCTGAGTGGTGTGGTTGATACTCTAGAGGGAAGGGATGCCATCCAAGAGGGACCTTGACAAGCTAGAGAGGTGGGCTTGTGTGAACCACATGAAGGTCAACAAGGCCAAGTGCAAGGTCCTGCATCTGGGTTGGGGCAATCCCAAACATGGATATGAGTTGATTGAGAGCAGCCCTGCGGAGTATTTGCGGGTACTGGTAGATGAAAAACTGAATATGAGCTGGCAATGTGTGCTAGCAGCCCAGAAAGCCAATCATATCCTGGGCTGTACCAAAAGAATTGTGGCCAGCAGGTCGAGGGAAGTGATTCTCCCCCTCTACTATGCTCTGGTGAGACCCCAGCTGGAATACTGCATCCAGCTCTGGAGCCCCCAGCATAAGAAAGACATGGACCTGTTGGAGTGGGTCCAGAGGAGGGCCATGAAGATGATCAGGGGGCTGGAGCACCTCCCCTATGAGGACAGGCTGAGAGAGTTGGACTTGTTTAGCCTGGAGAAGTGAAGGCTCTGGGGAGACCTCATTGCAGCCTTCCAGTACTTAAAGGAGGCCTACAGGAAAGATGGGGAGGGACCCTTTATCAGGGAGTGCAGAGATAGGATGAAGGGTAACGGTTTTAAACTGAAAGAGGGTAGATTTAGATTAGATATTAGGAAGAAATTCTTTACTGTGAGGGTGGTGAGACACTGGAACAGGTTGCCCAGAGAACTTGTGGATGCCCCATCCCTGTAAGTGTTCAAGGCCAGGTGGATGAGGCTTTGAGCAACCTGATTTAGTAGAAGGTATCCCTGCCCATGGCAAAGGGGTTGGAACCAGGTGATCTTTAATGCCGGTTCCAACCCAAACCATTCTATGATTCTATGAAATACTTAAATGGGAAAAACAGAGAGGATAGTCCACCAGCAGGAAAGAGTAGATTGAAAGGAAAGAGATAGACATTACTCAAGAAACATTCACAAAACTGCAGGCTTAGATGCAGCAAGTAGGATAAAGAGGGTGAAAAAATAACCCAGAAAGCACTTTCTTGAAGTGAGACAAAGTGAACCTCAAATGCACAATGGACCCCAAGATCATCTCTCCATGCCTTAGTAGGCATGTAACTCTCCACCAGAGAAAAGTTGAGCTAACATTTGAACACTTCGCTGAAAGTGGAGGAAAGTCAGGAAGAAAGAGAAGGAAAGTCAGGAAATTATTCCCATCCAGCCCATTCGAAGTCAGTCAGAAGATGAAATGTAATTAAAGAACCTGCTTCAGTCAGGAATGAGAGTGGTGTAAGTGAGCTTTTATACAAAAGACTATCTCTTTCCTGGAGTTTATTGTGGCACACATATTTTGCATGCTTTATAGTTCTTCTCAAAATAATATCATCCTAGGAGTACACAATACTACACATGAATCTGACAGTCCACATATGATTCACACCCCCTCCCCCAAATTTTTTAAAGTATTTTCTTCTCAATGTAAATTTTCTCCATCCTGTTTGTGTAATCTAAACAATATGTTACTGCTTCTGAATGGATGGCATTCAACTGTCTACAGGTATATATATACATATACCTATTTTTTTTATATATATATATATATATACACACAAGCAGTTTTTTCATTCAGTTACTTAAAATGTAACTGGCAGATATTTTAATTGCACAAGTAATTTAAAATTAGCAGAAATACTGATATGCTTCAATCCCCTGGAAACAAACACAAAGAAACAAAGTGAATCATATCTCAGCTCGGACCTTGAATACCGCAGAAGTATCTGAAGCTGCTGCCAGGTGCCTCTGGCAACCTGCATGCTCTATGCCTGGACATGCTATAAGAACTCACTGCCAACCTGCAGGATGCATGGGATGTGTAGCACTCAATACTTTATCTTTTTAAGGATAGCACCAGCTTCATCTGACATGTCTGCTAGTTGCTATTTCTATGGACATCAAAGCAATGAGTCTGGTATCTTTTCATCTCCTTCAAACTCTATGAAAAAACAGGTCAGAGACCCTCATTTGATATAAACTGAAGTTCAATCTCAATCCACCATCAGAAAATCAAGTCAGGTAATTATAGCACTGTGGTGGCATGATTTTTAAATCTGCATTTAATCATAGGATCGTAGAATCATAGAATCATTAAGGTT
>NW_009228795.1:0-1681 GCF_000690835.1 Fulmarus glacialis
ATCCTCCTTCCGGCCCTTCTTGTAGATGATCGTCACATTTGCTAACCTCCAGTCAACGGAGATCTCCCCGGTTAGCCAGGACTGCTGATAAATGATGGAAAGTGGCTTGGTGAGCACTTCTTCCAGCTCCCTCAGTACCCTTGGGTGGATCCCATCCAGCCCCATAGACTTGTGTGTGTCTAAGTGGTGAGGCAGATCGCTAACCATTTCCCCTTGGATTATGGGGGCTTCATTCTGCTCTCCGTCCCTGTCTTCCAGCTCAGGGGGCTGGGTACCCAGAGAACTGGTCTTACTATTAAAGACTGAGGCAAAGAAGGCATTAAGTACCTCAGCCTTTTCCTCATCCTTTGTCACAGATCTATTGCCTGTGCTGTATGTGGGAAGGATTTTGGAGCTAATCTGCGCCCACATTTTTTATCACCATTCTGATTATCAACATTATTGAGACAGAATTTCTTGTGTTGTGCTTTTGGTATAGAATATTAGCTTTCGCATTGATAGAGGAAGCATGAGATCACTTTTACATAAAGTGCTATAGATTTTATAAAAAATTTAAAAAATGCTGATAAAGATAACATGAGGCTCAGGTTTTGCATGGTGTAGATGATGTGTATCTTTTCTGGGACAACTTTCAAGGTCCTCGGTATCATCTAGCTGGTATGGCTGCTATTTCCTACTGAGACTGATTAAAAAGAAATTCTTAGGGGTCATTACTATAGCTATCTGACCTGCCTGATTTCAGTTGTTGGATGTTGCTTCTAAGTGGGTTTTAACTTGCGTTGCCTATTAAAAAAATAGTTTTTGAGTATATTGAGGTCCTGGTCGTGTGGATATATTGAGATGAATTGTGACAGTCCTGAAAAACAGGACTTCTCCTCTAAACTAGCTAGCTCATTGGAGGATGGGGCTTCGGACTTTTATAGTCAATTTTAAAATGGCTAATATATTGTAACTTCAATCCTAATCTACTAATTGAGTTTGTAATTGAATAGATGACATTTGGACATCATGTGCACTGGTATCATTAGCATACTTTTGCAAAATAAGCTCTGATTATGACCTATTTTTAATTCAGTGCAGTAGTAGAAAGTTAAGAAGCTGAATAAAAACTAGAATTTTCATCACTTTCAAATCCAGATGATTTCTGTAGTTACTTGTAATAAGTGTGGGATTGATTTAACAGTTGCATTTTAATCAGTGTAGGCTTTGTTGCCTTCTCACTCTGCCTATTTGCTTTTCTTTTTCTGGTGACTAAAGGCTGCTGGGTTAGGCTCCTTAATGATTGATTGATTTAGATCAAACCCAAAGTATTAAAAGAAAAAAGGATGCAATAAGTAAGCCGTCTGTATTGTATTAGGTACCTGCTATTTGTTTTTTCTGAGGCACATCGTGGTGCCAGGTTTGAAATAAGACAAGTTGATTATAGGAAAATATTTTCCCTGCATATTCTGACAAATATAATTTGCATTTTCCATGCTAATTGTCAAAAAGCTTGTATGGGTAAAATATTTGCACTGATAATGTGGTAGCTTTTTATACTGAAGAAAAAAAACCATTTGCAGTAGAGTGCTGTTTGTTCTTTTTGTAAGTGTAAACAACTTTAACACAGCTGAGCCTGGCAACCTAGTCCGTTTGGTTATAATATCAAGGAAAGTTAGTTTAATGATGTTGTGGAAAGAGT
>NW_009228795.1:1712-7310 GCF_000690835.1 Fulmarus glacialis
ATTAAGCAACCTTGTTTAGGAAGCTGAAGCCTTGTGCGTTACAGACCATATGGTGAAAAGATCAAAGAAAAGCAAGGCTGTAACTCTATCAGAACCAGCGTAGGAAAACTTGTTTTGATGTAGAATAATTTTTAAAATGTTTTTTGTAACCTGCAAAATAATTCTTACATCCTTGTATTACCGTTATGTAATACGGTGGTGGTTGTACTTAAAAACTGATGGTGCAAGTTATGATGACAGCAGTTTTCTCAGAAAATAATAAATATTCTTACATTGTTCAAAACTCATGCGATTATATTAAAAATGATAACTCCTCAATGGGCCAGAGTAAAATTTGGAAGAATAACTGAGGTCAATTTACTGCTTCAGTTATTCATACCACTCTGTGCTCTCAGTACCTGGATGCTAATCTTTCCTTCCTTGGCTTCCCCAGCCATGTTAAGGGAATAGGAGAGGACAGCTTAACTGCCAGTGAAGTTGGGCAGGGAGCTTGGTGTTGATCCCTAGGCATGTTCTTAGTAGTACATCAATGGATGGGGAAAAAGGAACTCTAGTGCACAAAGCTTGTAATACAGAATTAAGGCTGACTGTGGTTCCCTCGTGGCTTTCCGTAATAACAGTGCCAATACTTCAATGTAGCTTAAAAAAAGGAGAAAAATAAAGTTGCCCTCGGTCACACTGACAACTCTTTGAATGGTACCCAGGTCACACAAGATGCTGGAACACTGTGGCTGCTCTGGAAGGTTTGGAGGTTGGAAGGCAGCAGTGTGTGTGTGCAGCAGTAGAAGCTGTTGTACTGTGACCTCAGTAAAGCAGGCTAGGATTGGGACAGGCTTAATGATCACAAATTAGATGGAGTTGTATACAGGATTCCTTATGTCTGTCTGGGTGTTCCTGAGGGTTTCGTACCCTCTCGCCTGTGCTCTTAATGCGTTACGTAAGAACAATAGGAGAACCCTACCTTAAACATATGCAGGAGACCCCCTGCTGCAGTACCTTGTGCCAAGTCTAGAGGGCAGAGCTAAGATTTTCATGGAGCTGATGAGTATTTTAGCGATGGTATCATTTAGGTTCTGGGTTTTTTCCAAGAAGTTCAGCTGGGATGCAGTGAAGGTTCTGGAAGAGTACAACCTGTCAAAACATACTTCTGTAGCTTACTACCAAATTATTACTTCATAATTTTAATTGACCTAGAAATGCTAATTTAATATACAGTGTGTCATGGTATACATCTTTAAACATAAGGCAGTGTCTTGGCAGTCAGGCTCTGGAAAATCTTGTTGTAGCAGATTCATTGAGCATATCCAGCTATGTTCCTCTGTAAGAGAATATTAACCCCACAGCAGAATTAATCAGTACGGAATGAAGGTCTACACTTCAACACAGAAGTACTTCAGGGCAAGGCTACCTGGCCTTATGCTGCTGCTGAGCAGCATGTTTTAAAGTATATGTTTTTGCTCTCACAGTGTCAAAGTGGATTGTTTTAAATGTGTTTTCTAAATTCATAGGAGTAGGGTGGTGTTCTTTCAAGTGTTTTATTTGATTTATTTTTAGTGTCCCTACCAGTCATGTGTAATTAGTATCCTCAGACGAATGAAGTTCTATTTGTCGCTAAACACTCAAATCCTGTCACGGCTTCCTGCTCAGTATCTTCTGTTGGATTACAGGTGCATTCTTTGCTCTTCCATTTTAATTACCAGAGGGTTTTTTTTCCCCTGCAGGAGCTAGAGCGCGCCCACATTATTAGAGATTTTTTTTTTTTTTTCTTTAGAAATTAGGTCTGTCAAGTTTTCCTTGTTAGTCTATCCAAAAGCCTTACTAAAATACAGTTTGTATTTCACTCTATTGTTTCTTTTTCCAGCTTCTCCACTTCTCCCACACCAAAACATCAGGCTACTAGTAATTAGAAATATGTATATAAAAATCTGCATTTGTATTTTTGTGTTTTCCATGTTGCCTCTGAACGTTTTTTGGAAAGTATCTCCTCACTTTTGAAAGTGTCTTAACACTTTTAGAACCTGGATTTGAGGTTCAATAAGGGTATTGCTCTGATACCAGAGCTTGCTCAGGTTCAGACAAGTTACAGTTCTTGTCAAATCCATTTTATTTTACTCATGGTCAACTCAGCTACTGAACTGCTAAAAAAAAAAATCTATTGCTGAAAAATCTTATGTCGTTAGGTCATACCAGACCTAGGGCTGTCTAAATGAACAAGGTTTTCCTTTCCCTGTCTTCTGGTGAGGTAGTTGCATGACTAACTGCAGTGGAGGGAAGATGAGGAAAAGGGTTACAGAGGCTGGATGATTCAGGAAGGACAAGTAGAGAAGGGAGCAGTTGAGGGTAGATAATTTTGAAAGGAATTAGGGGAAGGACCAAAGTCATGTAGACGTAATATTGAAGAAGGGAGTGAGACAAGTCATGGCATAGATAACTGGCTCTGTGGGTGGGGCATATTAATACTGAAGGTGAGACTGCAGAGCTCAAGTTGGTAACTTTGCTGGACAGCTTAAACTTTATGCTGCTTCTAGTGGGAGGAGGAGGAAAAAATGATGAAAGATGCTGTCAGTGGAGGATTAGCACAAGAGGTAAGTAGTTAGTGTCCCTGGATGAAGATGGGGCAACGGTTTACCTCTGGGAGTGGAGAGAGATGTGTATGTAGGGAGAGGAGCAGCGCTGAGGCCCGATTATTAAAAAGGAGGCTGTGATTGCCAGTGGTCTGTATGCAGGGAAGTCAAATGCAGCTTATACTCACTAAAGGATGTCTCTTCATGGAGTCTGGAGTAAGAACGACAATTCTGGAGTCTCATAACTTCTGTTCCTGTAATAGGTCTCTGAGACCTAATATGTCTCATTCCTTTCGTAGTGGGTAGTCCCCAGACAGAATGGTGGCCTGTTCTTTCCAATGGCTTCTTGCTCCATCTGCCTCAGGGATCAAGCTTTGTGTTGTGGACTTACGGATCTGAGTCCAGCTGTTCCCCATACTGTGCAAGCTGAAATTCAGTTATTATTAGCTTTTTCTAAATATTTTTTTGCCTTATCAAAAAATTATTTTTAAGCACAGATTTAAAAAAATTGAACTCATGAAGTCAGAAACTCATAGAATAGAGATTGGGTGACCAAAGTGACTGTAAAAGCATTATAATATGATCAGTCTGGTTTTTGTTGTGTGGCTTGAAATGTTCTTTTATTCGCAGATGTCACTAGACGTAGAAATAATAAAATACAGTCTTTGAATCTCAATGTGTTTTAGAGTTGCTTTGGCATAATTTTTGTCATACCTTATTCATGGAAAGCCATGTGTTACATGTGGTTCAGGAACTTGGCTTTCCGCTATGCAGTTTGTGTAGGTTGTGCCCTTATTTATCACACGACCTTGCAATATCACTGTAGGCTCTCATGAGTTCAGGGCTTAATTATTGTAATTCCCTTTTCAGTGGATTAGTGATGAGGCTAATCTGCTGCTTGCAGCTTGCTTATTTGTGGGTTTCAGCTACCCTCATCACATTCAGCTTGCTTTGTGTGTTTTACATTAGCTACTTACTACGTGGTGTAATGTTTAAATTAGTTTTATGTATAAAGGTCTGAATGGGCATGCTTCGGTTACATTTAAAGATTCTATTTTATATTTTTTTTCATGTTAACCTGAACTAATTTTTCAGGTTTTGCTGCAAGACTTATAAAAGGTTTCAGTCTGTGGATTAAATCATCTGAATATAGATGTCTGCATATAGGTGTCTATGTCACGTAGGTCTTAAGTGGTCATTAAAATTGAAAGAAGACTAGCCATTAAGTTGCTGAGAAGTAAATGGCTGGTGTTAATTGAGAAGCATTTGGGTATCCTAGACGTCTCCTTAGGACTAGTAGATACAACATGATCTTTGAGACACCCAGTCCTTTTGGACTGGCACCTGGAGGTCAGGTGGGATATTCTAGACCTTATTAAATGGCACTATACCTATGTTAAAAAATTGAATCAAGCCCTAGGTATTAACTTTGAAATAAGATGAATTGGTGTCTGTGCTCACTAGATCTCCATTGGCTTTACTGAGACGTTGGACACAATCTCTTATGTCAGCATCTTCATTTAGGTGTCCTATTTTGGATCTGAATCCTACCTAGGAGTTCTTTCATCCATGTGATTTTTAATAATGCCCCAAACCTTGACTTAAGACTGACTGCATGGTCTAATAAAAATTTTATTAATCTTAAATCCCTGGGATGCTGGAGTTTTTTAGTTCCAGGGCATTAAACTCTTCCAAAACTCAGAATGTTTTTTAAATGCAGCCATTATTTATGGCATTAAACTTCAGCAGTTTTATAGTGATATCTTTGCTTACATTTTGCCTCATTGAACTCAAAATAATCTGTGTTGCTCTTCCATGCCTTAAAGAAAATAAAGGCATATTTGCATAGTATCTTTTGTCAATTTAAAGGAAAACTTATATGCATCTAAATGTTTTAGTTACATAAATTGGGTGGAGATTATGTGCTAAGAATCACATCTGTTAATTTGTGTTTTGGAAGTGTCTCTCTCTTTGGCAAGTTTCTAAGAATGGGTGGTGTGTTTGCCAAGCATTTTTGTACTGTTACTAGCTTGGGAAAGTCTTTTCTAACTTCAGAAATTTTTTTTTGTCTGCATAACTTGGAATTAAACTTGTAATTTAAACCTTCAGATACTCTTAGTTCTATTAGCCCCCCTCCTCCCATAGTCCGTGTGAATAGCTCAAGCACAGAATATTGTTTTGAAGATTGGCTTTGAGTTGACATATGTTTAAAACCTTTGAAAGTTTCTGACTAATTAAATATATGAAATCCAGGAGAATGTGGTTTTAAGTTTAGTATGCCCACTGTGACTTGTAATTCAAACCTTCAGATACTCTTAGTTCTATTAGCCCCCCTCCTCCCATAGTCCGTGTGAATAGCTCAAGCACAGAATATTGTTTTGAAGATTGGCTTTGAGTTGACATATGTTTAAAACCTTTGAAAGTTTCTGACTAATTAAATATATGAAATCCAGGAGAATGTGGTTTTAAGTTTAGTATGCCCACTGTGTTTGCCACCAAGCTAATGGTATTTACCCGATGATAATTTTAGCCTATTGTATTAAAATAATGAAATAACTTTTAAATGTACCCTGTATAATACATGCCAGGCACTTCTCACCGTAACTGTTGGATAGCTGTCTTCAGGAAGAAACGACTTCCCAATCCCCACGCCTTGCAGTGGTTTTAACCCCAAGGACGTGGGCAGTGCATGTGATCAGTGTACCTAAGGGATTTTCCAGAACCACTGGGAGCACCAGGACATCCCACAAGGTCATTTGAGCTGTTAGTTTCCCCCCCTTCCAAGCCAAGTTGTGCTCCTGCAGGATGGAAGGAGAGGAGAAGGCTTTTTGCATTTTGCCAGTGCTTAGGAGAAGCCCTGAAGCATGGGTTTGACAAAAGGACTTACTGGAGCAGAACATGGATGAAACGCCTAGATCATTCAAAAATGTTCTTAACAGAACTTCTTAAAAGTAGGGGTTATCTCACTTTTGTTTTTGAGTTTAACTCTGCTGTATTTATCATGTTTACCTATCTCTGTACCGAGTCCAGGGAA
>NW_009228795.1:7341-40616 GCF_000690835.1 Fulmarus glacialis
CAGTGTGCTGTCAGCGTTTCACATTTCAATGTAACTTCATGTGATCTTTCTTTTAACATAGCTATTTTGATGGAATTCCTTGCTAGTAATGGATAGTAAGATTACTAAGAAAATAAATGTTTGTTTGTTTAGTTTCTGTATAGCTCTTCCATATCTTGTTTTTTCCTCATAGGCTGGGATGGTGGGAGTAAATATGAGAATAGTTCAGGTTAAACATAAACCTACATACGAGGTGTAATGCTGTAGTTCGTATGTTCTGTTTGAGTTATCCTTTGCTGGTTTAAATATGATAAAGGATATTTTGTTATATTACATGCTGCAGTAAATAGTAGAGCTTTTCTTTAAGCCTGTGCTAGAAATAATGTCAAATGAAAAAATATTTTTGTATCAGATATGATTATACGAAAACACATCCTTCAGAGAAAATGCATCTAGCAGTGGTTGCCTGTGGTGAAAGACTGGAGGAGACTGTTACTATGTTGAGATCAGCCATTATTTTCAGCATCAAACCCCTCCAGTTCCATATTTTTGCTGAGGACCAACTGCACGAGAGTTTCAAAGACATAGTAAGTACCCAAATAATTTACTTAATCAGTTTGTAGTACAATTTGAGTAGTATATAGCAATTTCTCTGCTTCTTGGGTAGTAGTTGTTGGATATAGTGGCAGAAATGCAGGGATCTAAAAATAAGCTAGTATGCAAGTCTTTTGTAATGTTAGATGGGGATTTTTGAATTTTTTCCTGTGGAAAATGCCAGTTGCTGATATCAAAGCTTTTCATAGACACAGACCAAAACTTCCTGATTTGTCACCTTGAATCTGTTAAATACAAACCTGATGTTCTGAACACAAACCAGTTATCTTGTGTGAGCTTATTTAAAATTGGTTTTACAAGAGAAAATGGAGATCTGTCCTTTTTTGTCCCTGTGCTTACAGTATGAGTCAGCCTTACATTATCTAAACAAAGTGAAACATCAGTCTTTGAAAATGGTAGATATGGTTATGTATAATTTTATTAAATTTCAGTTAATGAATATAACTGAAGTAGCAGTATTAGAAGCTGACTAGTATATAGCTGTGGAGGGTTTTACTATTTTTGTGCTTAAAATGTCATGCTAACTATGACATTAGTATGTTATACATACTAATATATGTACACTAATGTCATGTGAACAGTAACTGTGGCAAGAATTGGGTAAGGTTATTTTAAATTGAGAAAGATTTCATTGGTATTTCTCCTGTGGAAACTAGTTAAGAGGGGAAAAAGTTTTATTTGATGTATTTACTTTTTGTAAATACTAATTTATTTTACTTGCTCTTACTTTTGTATATGATCTAATATGACGTGTTTTTTTCATAGTGGCCCGCAGGTGCCACTTTTTGTTCAAGTATTTTGAATAGTTGACAGATTCTTGTAGTTCCGGAAGCATTTCTGTTATGTGAGAGAGGTGTTGCAGTTGTGTTCAATTATTAATTTGAATGGGGGATTGATTTCTTTTTTGTAATAGAATTGAACTGAAGTAATTTTTGTGATCTCTTCTTTTCACATAGCTTGATGACTTCCCCTATGAAGGAAAAGTTAATTACACATTATATCCAATAACATTTCCAACTGAGAGTGCAGCAGAATGGAAGAAATTGTTTAAACCATGTGCTTCACAAAGGCTATTCTTGCCAGTAAGTTATTCTGTAACAGGACAGTACAGAAGTCTGTTTACAAAGCTGTCCTTGTTAATCAGATTTCTGCTTAGTTTTAAATTAAAAACTACTACTACTCCTAAAAGTTACTTTTATGACATCCTAAAAAACTCTCTGAATTTAACCTTCTTCTGTGGCACTAATAGACTATGGAATAAAAGTCCTTTTCTCCCTTGCTGCATTATGGCACAGTATCCCCAGTGAGAGGTACAGGTCATGTCATCCTCTCAGAGGTAAGAAGGATTTATCACACTTCATCTCATTTAGTTGGAAAGTTTCCTGCATGCGTGGGTCTGAGAAGGTTAGAGAAAATGAAACAAGAAATGGGCTATTGTTGCCAGAGTGTTTTGTGCAGCCTTTTCTTTGCTCATCTGAGACACTTCAGAAATCATACTTCAGCTTAGGTGGATTATAGCAGTGGCAGCTATCTCCCAAATACTGTCTCTTCTGGCGCTCCCTTACACCTCTCCCTTGTTGATTAGATGCATAGGAAAGCAAGAGAACAGGAGGAAGGTAGGAGCTCCTGTTATGGTAATGTTTCACCTGGCCTGCAACCTACTCCTAAGGAGCCCCAGGATATAAAATGTAGACAGAGTGCCTTTGCATTACTGTTCTATATAAAACTTCTATTTCACTCTACAAAAATTCTTCAAAATGAGAGAAGAAGGAATGGTGACAAATTTATTGACTGCAAACTGTCAGTCTAAGATGAGTTTATTTGTATATGACAAAAATGTATTAAACTTTATTGTGTAATGGCAGCAACTTCTGTTTTATGAAGAGAAGCTCAATAAAACTTAGAAGTTTGGTTTTAAATTTCTTTCCCTCACAGTTAATCCTCAAAAATGTGGATTCGCTACTGTATGTTGATACTGACATCCTGTTTTTGAGACCTGTTGATGATATTTGGTCTTTTCTGGGAAAGTTCAACTCCACACAAATCGCTGCAATGGCACCAGAACATGAAGAGCCTCGTATCGGGTGGTATAATCGCTTTGCTAGACATCCCTATTATGGAGTAACTGGAATAAATTCTGGAGTCATGTTAATGAATATGACACGTATTAGAAGAAAGTATTTCAAGGTATGTGTGTTGCCTTTATTGCATTTTCTGTGGTTTTACATCTTTTAGTTCTAATCCTGTTTCAAATTCATGTGGGACAGTATTTTTTCAAAATATTTTTCTTGTAATTGGAATAATGCTCTAAAAATGCGCTGTGTTTAAAATGGTATCTAACTTGTGGTTTTTTAAATGCCATTCACTGTAAGACTTGGAATTCCTGAATTTCAAATGTGCTTGATTGTTTTAATTTTTCCTAGTTCTGAGAGATCCTGTGCCTTGATACAGTCTGCTGTAAATGACATTTGTCAGTAGATATTCTGGTGTTTTTTCTTCACTGTAGAGATCCCAGAAAACAGTTAATGTATACTGTAAACTGACTTTAAAAATGTGTGTAGTAGTATGACCAGGAGGTGGTGCTAAAACATTTAGTAAGTTATTTTAACTGTACAGTTTCCAAATTTTGATCTTTTACATTGTAACCAGGTGATTATCACCTTAAGTATCTTTTGATTTACTTTGAAGTCATAATTTTTGTAGAGAAATAAGTTAATCATGAAAGTACTTACTAAAGCAGTCCATGCAGCAGCAGAAATGGTCATTGCTTCACAGATGGGAAGTTTTTTCTTACATAGTTGAAACACAAGTACAAAAGCAGAGCCATGTGATTATTCTAGGGAAAAAAGTACTTCTCTGTTTAAGAGAAGTTTGATTAGGGAAAAATAATCATGCAGTCAAAAACTATTGGAAGGTGCACCCATAAGAGGGGCAATATAAACTTGCAGTAGACACTGCTTCTTCTCCCCCATTTCCAATTTAAGAAAGATTTAGCTTTAATCTTAACATTCTTGCTATGTATTTTTGTTATGGAAATACAGAGAATTTAAAAAAAATGGAGAATGGATTATCTCAGTTGTAGTTAAAGTAGAAGGTTATCATAGCTATCGTATATAGCTGTAGTTTCCCGAAGAAGAAAACTTCTCTGTATACGTTGCCAGTAGAATCTTGCATTGTCCACTTTGTTATTTGTTTTCCTGATTATAGCATCTGGAGAAATGACAATACCAAAAAGTGTAACAAGAAAAATATGGGACTGAGAACTGCGTGTATCTTAACCTCTGACAATATATTTGTGTGAATTATTTTTAGGGTGGTAAACTCTGAGATAAGATTGGTCTTTTATTCATGCCAGAATATGGGTTGGGCTTCTCAATACAACTTAGGTTATCAATTTATGCATTTTTACTAAAATCGGAGTTAACATTTTCAAAAATATATGGATTATGTAGGATACTAAAATTGTCTTCCAAATTAACTGCAGTTTTCTAGAGGACAACATAAAGTCCTTTCTCCTTAGCACCTAAAACTGGTGGTTTCTTAAAATTTAAGTCTATATATACAGATTTAAGTAGGTGAAATCATTCATGAATACTTTGAAATTCAAAATGGAATATTGCTGCTTTCCCTTGATACTAGAGGGCTGGAGTATTTTCCAGGTCCTGAAAATATCTGCTACATATTCCTGTTGTTGCCATGTTGTATATTTATTATGCAATGAAACATGTCACATTGCTAAACCAAAACCAGCCTTGGAGGAAGTGATTTTTTTTTTATAATTGCTCTTTATTATGGGTGTGAATATCTGTGATTTGTAAGACCTCAGCTGTAAGGCAAAGCACAAATCCATATGCTTTTCACGTGATCCTGCTGGCAAACTTCAGTATACCTAACATGATGTACAATTTCTGGCTAAGTGGGCCACTGAACTTCTTTCTGTAGTGAGGAAGATTGCGTGTCATAACTGGTATGGGGAATCAGAACAAAAAAAGTCTTGAATTGTCCTAAAAACATTCATCCTAATGCTCTTTCTCAAATTGTTCAGTAGGTGCTGTACTAAGCAAGTGTGCTTGATGAGTTGCAGGCTTAGCATTCATACAATTAAGGGAAAGGAGCTGAGACTGGAGTGAACTACCCAGTGCTGTGCAAGTATACTAAATATTCAGAATTATGAAAGGGCGCTTGAGAAAGGGAAGCATAAACAGAGCAAAGCTTCCCAATAGCAAAGCACATGATTCAAAGCCCTTTTTGATGGCTTTAGTTAAGAAAAATTTAAAAAAAGCAATTAACCCGTTCCCCTGCTCCACTTCAGTTGTTTTAAATATTAGGAATACAGCATTTTCTGCCCTGAATCGTTAGTCATCATTCTTTGGCATCCTTCCCAGGGCTTTACTGTCACTTCAAACTTAGACTTCCCCTTCCACATCTGATGCATACTGCTGGCCCTTGCTTTTGCGTGTCTTCTGAACTTCATACTTGTCCAGGAATGCTTGTGTGCGCCCTGTGGCTATTCCTCAAACATTTGAGACTAGTGGTGCACATAAAGGAATATTCTTTCACTCCTGCTTGATAGTAAGAAGTAAAAAAGAAATAAAAAAGATGGTGTGTTCTGTATACCTGGGTGGGTTTTTTTTTGCTGTTTTTTTTTTTTTTTCTGTGTGCATGTGCAGCTTTTAACATGGTTGCTGAGAACTTATGTCTTGCATGAATTTAATCTTTTTCCTTCCATTCCTACACCTTCTTTCCCCCTGCTTTCATCATCCTGTACATCTTTCCTGGAGTCTTAGTCCAATTATCTTGAGCAAGGAACACAGATACAATGTTTGGATGCATGGTGTTTTGACATATATGAATTTTCTGGTTCAGCTGAAGCATTTTGAAATGCTCTCTTTGGATACCCTTCTTGATTTAAAACCTTGCCCCAGTATCTTCAGGTCCTTGTATAACAAATGCTGAGCATCTAGCTGAGTTTTGCCTCTGTCTTTGTATGTTTCTGGGAAGTGTAATGTTTGTTATTTGTTCAAGCTTTGAATTTGTAGAGATAGATACTTTCTCCAGTGTGACTGGCTTGCTAAGATTCTGCGTTAGACCTTACTGCCAGTGACCAACATACTTATCAGTGGAGACTTTTTGGTATTGGAAGACTCAGAATTGTTTCTGATGGGAGACTACCTCATGATTTCTAACCCTTGCTGCTGACTTAGTTCTTCCACCTGTTGGAAACACTGGAAAAGTGTCCTATAGTATCAGGCTTGTGGTAGCGTGCTCAGCCCAGTCAGAACAGTTTGAGGATGTCTAATCAGAGAGCTGCTAGGTTACCTGAAACTTAGGAATGATAGTGCTTGATCGTTCTCCTCTCATATCATAGCTAGATAGTGCAGCCTGGGTAATGACTAAGCAGGAAATGAATTTCTCTTATACAATATTGATTATTGAGATCTTGTCTTAGAGAGCACTCAGCAGGGGAACCATTTAGTTTATGCTCCCCTAATACCTAGAGTGTGGTCCCACAAGCTTGCGGAGCATCATAGGGCCCTAAGATGCACAAGCTCTATTACAGAAACTCTGCTGTTCATGGGGACTTGCAGAGACTTTGTTTTCATCTTCAGGTTTCTTGAATGTCTTAAAAGGATGATTGGTCAGTATGAAAAATTGCAAGCCTCACAGCAAAACTTTGAAAAGGGTTTAGTGTAGTTGAGACTATGCATGGTAGGCCTGAGAGAGTGTATGGCTTCCCTTGTTACTGATGGCAAAGGAGCTACTAGTCCCAAGCCTTTAGAAGAGTGGTAAATCAAAATCAGGGGTAGAGACTATCCTAATACCCCTTGCCAGCAACACTGCAGATGCTTTTGGACCTTACAGGTACTGTCCCGTGTCGTGTCCCATTAACTGTTACAGTCAAATACAGTAGAACTAGAAAATGCTTCATTGTCTTATAGGAAGGTCCGAATTTTTTTATATTCATTCAGGAAACTCAACAAATTCATCAAGAAGTATGTAAGTTCTGGGAATTTTTCTATCTTTAAAAAGCTGCCTGTAGACCTTTTTGCATGACTGTCTAGTGGCTAGAGCACTTGTCTAAACAGTGGAAGTTTTGGATCAGGATATTCCTGCAATACGGTGGATTTAAAACTGTGGGTTCTTTGTCTATTATAGTTTCTTCAGCCCGAAATTACAGGCTGAGCTGCTTGAGGCCTTTAAGCATCTTTCTTCTGTTGTCACATTGATTTGTAAGAGTTAGGAGGAACCAGAAGATTAATAAATAAAAAGGAGAACCGGAGACTTTAGCCAATGGTTATGGTGCTCACCTGGGTAGCAGAAAACCTGTAGTTCCATGTATTGCTCCAGGATTAAGTCTTCTTTTGTCTACTTATTTATTCAAGCCTCATTCTTCTCAGGACTGTCAGGTTTATTAATTTCAGACAAACATCCTAGCTACTTGCCTATCTATGGTACCTAATGGAAGTTGTCACTCCTGGTCCTAACTATCTTATTTGTCTTTTGTGTTTTGAGACTCATACAAATACATGCACTGTATATATACATATATATGCACACGTGTATACATATATACAGATACATATGCATGCATATATATGTTATTGAATATGGTCATTAAACAGTGCATAACCGGACATAAGACTAGAATCAGTAATGAAGTTTCTGATGGATAGTGCCTGCCTGTTGTCTTTGTTTAAGCAGCAATTAGAAAATGGGAATGTAAAACATGCAAGAGTATTTAGGAGATGGAAGAAGTAATAGTAGGTGACTTTTTTATTTTTATATTAGTATTCATATAGATATAGATACTTTTAAACTTGAAGAGGTGTAGCAAATACTGCAGATACGGTGTTTTAACAAAAAGTCCTAGACCAGTGAGGCTTTGTGAATAGAGAACAATGACTTTTATCAAATTTATTAAGAAACTTAGTTGTTGTGATGCCTGAGACATGGGCAGTCATGGAAAGGAATGAGCTCTTAGAAAATCAAACAAGCCCCAAACAAAATAATTTCAGATAATGTGTGCAATGGAGAGGTTCATGGGTATGCTTTAGACAAAAAAAGATCAAAGTTCCGAGAGTTTCTATGACCTAAGCCTATTATATGCTTTTTTTTTTACCATTCAGTATTGCTTAAGGCTATAGTTCAAAGAAATATGGTGAACCTGTGCAAAAGCTAATTGCTTCTAAAAGGAAGGTTCCTGTCTCTTACCAGCTGCTTTCCCCTGCTTTTTCTTCCTTACTTTGTCCTAGCCTCTGGTGTTTGTTGGTCCCGATTATGATTCAATTAAATTTGGTAACAGTAGGAAAAAGAAATCCTTCTGCTGGGTTAGTGAAGTAAATGAGCTCACAAAAACATCTAGTAAGTGTTAGCACTACACTGTTAATGCAAGAACAGGATAGAGTCATGTAACCAGAGGAAGAGGGCTTGCTCTCATTTGGCATTAAGAAAATTTAAATTGGTCAACTGTTTGTGGGATACAGCTGCAGTTTCTTTAGATATTGCTGTATGATTTGAGTATTTTTCCTCAACTTTATATTTTCCTACTGGAATTAAGAGAGAGGTAATACGAGGTTGCTACAGGCTAAATGTAACAGCTCTTGTTAAGTCTGACTTCAGGCTTGGCCAGGCAGAAGTCTTCTGGGACAGAAATCAGTAATGACCAAACTAATTAAAGGACAGCATCTAAACAAAAAAAAAAAACAAAACCAAACACATTTAGGAGGATATCTTAATGTCCTTACACATTTTCTTCCAATCAAAAAAACCTGGAATTGTGAGGGTTCGTAAGAGCCTGTATCAGCTTGATGGCATCACAGAAATGCCCACTACCATTTTCTTAAACCTCTTTAACCTACTTTGCAACTTGTTGAATATTGGAGAGGAAGTTTGTATTCTGGAAATCCTTAGGTTATCATAGAGTTATTTTTCTCATATTTACTTGAGTAACTTTTGAAAAGCAATTCTATTTCAATTTTGATTGAACTTGAGCATTCTACTTCTCAAGCTGTTTGACCTCACTACAAGTTACAGTAGAATTTTAAAGAAGGCGGTTGTATAACTATTCAAGTAGTTTCTCTTGCTCTGTGATTCCGACATTGGTTTCATTATACATCAGTGTTAATAAATTAGTATATAACTTTTTTATATTTATGCAAACGTTATTGAAATATTACAATTTCCAGTTCTTAAGTCTGATAGCACTATTTGTCCAGTAATATTGCTTCTAGACATCTGGCAATGTGATGTATGCTGTTACCTGCTTTGCATCTCCTTGGGATATACTCTGGATTTCACTGCTATTAAAACTATACAAGTTAAATGAAAATTATATGAAATAATGACTTTAACAATTTAAATTAATATTTCTATGGGTTGCTCTAAAACTTTATTTATTACGGTATATTCTCTTATCATGATTACCCTGGTATCAGTGAGCTAATTTAATTCTGTTTTTAATTCTTAGCACTGAGTCTAAATTTAAAGCTTAGGTCAATATTCTATGGATGGCAAAGTTCAGGTGAGGGAGTAATCTTTACCCACTGTGATGTAGTCTGATCGATTTGCTTTTTGGAAGGTTTTAGCTTGGTGTTAAGCCTGTGTTTTCTTTTGTTTAATCACATTGCACTGAGCCTAATGATAATTCTTGCTAGAGAAGAATTCTCATGTGCATTTCATATGCCTGTTCTCATCGAATACTTGCAAGCAATCATAGTCATAAATTTTTTAGGACAGAAGGGACTGTAATATTCCGTTTGGCTTCTTACATAATATAAGCTATAGATCTTTTTTGTATTAATTCTTGTCTGAAATCTGATAGTATTTCTTTTTTTAGTCTTCAGTTCAGAAAGCCCTACATATTTGATGGCTGAAATGGTTTGAGGAAAGACTAGAAACTGAACTGCTAATTTTTGCGCTTTCTAGTTTGTCAGTGGAAAGCTCGGAGAAGAAAGTCTTTGATACTATAATTCTAAAACTGAATATCTTGCTCCTGGTAATCTTTTCAGTTTCTTAACTTGGTGTTTCTGTATACAGATCCCAAACCATACTGGAATTCTAATTTAATTTTTTTTTTTTTGGCAACTTGGTTAAAAAGAATCAAGGGTACAATATTGTACTTATTCAGGAATTTTCTCTCTTTGGGACTTACTGTTATTCCATCCTCACTCTCCCAACTGAAGTAGAAGGTACAAAGTGAGCAGCCTTGTTCCTTTCCTGTTCTAGTTGAGCTTAAACGTGGTATAAAGATTAGCTTTAGAATATGTAACCTGTTACGCTGCAGATGGTAACCCCTTTGGTAACATGGAGTTCAGTGTAGGCCAGCTTACTCCAAGTAGCACCTCTTCAGCCAAACTCTTAGAAGAACTCCTTCTCCTTTTCCTTTGAAGTGATTTTGCTAAATAAAGAATTTGGGAATTAAGTAACAGCTGTTGGTTTAGAGTCTTACTGCCTTTTGCTAGTGAAAAGTTGTGCCTTTGCTGTGGAAATTCAAGTTCAGTAACTAAAAAAAATAGTTCAACTCAATGAAAATTCTTTTGAAAACCTTTGAAGGATTTCTGTATTTTTGAATGCTCCTTTGTAGCCAATATCGTTTCACTGTATGTGTTTGGAACTATTTAATAATTAATTCTATATTGATCTGTTTTGAATTTTTGAAGTTAACTTCAAAACCTGTGTATATTATCACTCTGTGATAAAGGCAGAGAAATTGCATGAAGTGTGGATATTTAAATAGTGCCCATCTACTTGCACACATCACTTAAATGCAGTTTTTTTGTTAGATTCTACTGCTGTATAAAAAAACCTTGCTATTTCTTAGAACCCTTGGTTTAAGATGTTTGAGGGAAATCTTGAAGACAAAAATAGAATGTGGCAAAATTAAATAGAAGTAGGAGATGCATATAATTTTCCTTATAAGATAATAATTGAGAAATAAAGCATATTGGAAATGTCCATAACTATTTTCCTTAGATGTGCTCATTTGTTTAAAAGGAAGAAATCATCTATACATTTGAGATTTGTAACTTTGAAAAGCAAATTACTGCGATTCTGTAGGGCATTTCCTTCTTTGTAAGTATAATTGTCCTGAATGCTTGTGTTGTTTTGCTTTGTTTTGTTTGATAGAATGATATGACACCAGTCCGGTTACAGTGGGGAGAAATTCTTATGCCACTGCTGAAGAAGTACAAGTTGAACATAACATGGGGTGATCAGGATCTACTGAACATTATGTTTTTTCACAATCCAGGTAAATCCACATTGATTTTAAGTCTAACATGACAAAGTTGATCTTTTCTATGAAGTTCAGAAATCCAGGAAAATACTCTCTTAGCAGACTTTTCAGTGAAAGTTTTCAAGGGACTTTTCACTTCTTTCATTTTCTGAAAGTGTTTACTTTGAGAGACAGCATTGGAGCTTGCTAGAGTGTAATTAGCTGTTAGCTTTCAAATCAACTGTACAGAAATTTATGAAGCAACCTTAAGGGAAAAAAAGAGAAGATTAATGTAATTTCCGGAAACAATTTTGATATTTAATCCAGAGTTCTCATTTTTCTGCACAGAAAGTCTTTATGTCTTTCCTTGCCAATGGAATTATCGGCCTGACCACTGCATCTATGGAAGCAATTGTAAGGAAGCTGAAGAAGAAGGTATATTTATTCTTCATGGAAACAGAGGTGTTTACCATGATGATAAACAACCGACTTTTAGGGCTGTCTATGAAGCGATAAAAAATGTAAGTGTTTTCATCATTGTACTTGTGCAACGTGTTTTTTTTAATGTATTTTTATCTACAGTGCTGCATATATTTTGTAGGTTTTGTTGATACTTACCTTGATTGTAACAAAGTTAATTTTTTTCTCTTTTACGTGATGTTAAGTGTTTCACCAATTTTTCATTTACTGCTTGGATAGAATTCCAGTGTATTCTTTTTGTGATGAGCATCTTTTGAAACATGGTGTAGACTATGTCTGGGTTAGGATTCTAAAACATTGCCTGTAGTTGTCAATGTCTATTTAAAAGGCTTTATTTCCATTCCTTTAATGAATACATCTAGTAAACTGTTTGTATGAGCATTTGGACATGACCAGAAGCTTCATTTTTCTGGAGATTTTAAAATGCAGCAAAAAACCCTTCTTCTTCCCAAAGTTTGTATATATTTACTGCAACATTTTAACATTTAATTGTAGCTAGATTTGGCTTGTAGAAAATATTTTTTTTCATATTCTGTTTTGACCTTTTCTAGAGATTCAGTGTATTAATATGTTGCTGTTCCTTTAAATACTAAGCAGAGTGACTTCTCTTCATTCTGCAAATAAGTCATCTAATAAACTATTTATCACTACATCAGTATACTCACTGAAGAGCTGTAAAATTTAGCACTGATGCACATTTTAATGTAGCAGGCTATTGTTTGCGTATAACCTTCAAAAATCAATAGTATATTTTAATGGTGCTTTATTACATGTTGTCATATGGATATAAAAATGAAGAAAAGTACTTTTGGGGGTCTGAGAATACATTGCAGGGAAAGTGAATGTGTTTCCATAAAAATACGATTTCTTTGTTTCCTTTGAGCATTGTCAAAAAACAGAAGAAAAAATTATTTCTTTTTATTTATGATCCCATTTGGTTTATGAATGTCAGAGAAAGTACGTAAACCACTGTTGATTCAGTAGTAATAAGATGAACAAAATTATGTTACTTTGAAATGCTGTTTTAGCTTATCATTTGTTAATAAAAAATACTGCACTGTTGAATTAATGACTTCTTTATTTCATGTCCATGTTAAACATAGTATGTGCTTGACCATCATTCAGTTTAATGAAACTTCAGTAGTACCACTTTTCATACTGTTGTTTCATTATACTTTGATAATAATTGTATTCCTTAAAAGTTGTATGTCATTCAAGGAAGTTACTGTTCAACAAACAAATAACCAGAAATCATTTTAGATCTGTAAATTTTTAATTTAGTAAGGTAGTTTTAAATTTCCTCCTTGCCTCTCTGGTTATGTTCATTTGCTTACATTTTTTTAAAACAGAGTCTCTCTTGCTTATTGAAAGCATTAGAGAATATTTCTGTAATATAGAGCTATATTGCATTCAGAAACTCTCTGAGTTCTTGAAAACATTTAATAAACCTATAGAAATCAAATACGGTGTTCAAAGGCATTTTTATAAAACTCTAATATAATGACACTCTTCCATATTGACCTTAAATCTTCTTTTCTTAACCTCTTTCCAGTATTCATTCAGAGATGATCTGGTTCATTCCCTGTTGCAGCCCCTAGAACTGGAGTTACAGAAAACCATGCATACATACTGTGGAAGAGTATACAAAGTGTTCATGAAGCAGCTAACAAAAAGCATAAGAGACTTGTATGCCAGAAGATCAAAGGGAAGGTGATTTTTACTCCAAGCTATTAAATCAAGAGACTGAATTAACATACTGGTCAAAAGGTGCAAGAATTCTAATATGGCTTGAATCGGCTCTTAATGTGCCCAGATAAAAGTTTACTAGCATACATAAAAATGAAGAAAATATTCATGTAATGAAGAACAGGAACTTTTTTCTGCAAAGGTGACTTTTTGCTCTTTTGAAGTTTAATCACTGCTAATATTTATCTTGGATCTCATGATTTGGGTGATACTGACTTCTATGGTCAGAAGTTTTAGTCTGCATAATTCAGTCATCTAATGATCAAATGAACGAGGAAGAAATGAAGATGGCTCTATTTGGGAGTGTACCTCATATATTGTCTAAAATTCTGTTAAACTGTGAATGTAGCAATATCTGAGTCAGCAGCACTAACCTCACTTTAAAGGTGTGAGCCTTTATGTAAACAAAGTTGTTTACAAGTGCAGAAAATACTCTTTTCAAAGAAATGTGATATAATCGTTGACAATCTGTATGTGCCTTTATATGTTCATCTCTTACATGTTGAAGTACTGTTTTGACAATCTTGTTTCGCTTATCTTAGATGTAAACTGCACACTATAAATACGATTTTCTGAGAAATGAATAATTAGTATGGGATACTAGTTTTCTCTGTCAGTAGATGCAGAGACTGTTTAATATACAGCATTTGTTTCAACACTGTTGAGCCATCATGGCCAAAAGATAGAGCAGAGTTGAAGGGTTTTTTAGCAAAACTTCAGTTTGAAATTGTCTGTCTTACAATACTTTTTAAAAGTTACATGGTTTTGCAGATTTATAGGGCATTTTGGAAGTAGAAAAAAAGAAAAAACAGTAGAAAGCTGTTGCTGTTGTATTTCCTTACTAAGAGTTATTACCTGATGGATATTGTAGAGTATTTAGTACCTAAAAGTGAAGAGCTGTAATAAGAGTTCTGATGCTTTATCATACTGTATATTAGGTGGGTGTCTTAGAGAATATATCCTGTTACCATATTTTTTTAATAACATGGCTTTAAAATAGTTTTGGGGCAGACCCTCAACTATGTGAATGCATTACTGTTGATAGGGTGATAGTGATTTACAACAGGTAAGGATTAGGCTTTCTTTAGTTATTTTAGTGAAAAAAAAGTTCTGTTCATGTAATACAAACTTTTTTCCAGAAAAAAAAAAGAAGAAAAAGACCGAGTTCTAGTGTTACAGTAAAATATTATTTAAACTTGCATGGTAAGAAATGTATTTGTAAAGTATATTTGAACTTGGCTAACCTGTCTAACTGAGATGAAGTCTTCATAAAGTGAGTTTTTGGATTCCGGAAAAGTTCCTGTGTGTTGGACATGGAGGTTCCACTCACTGACTTGCACCTTCATCCCAACCCCATTTTAGAAGCTTAATTTTTTGTGGCTGTTTCTTTGTCAAAGGCAGGCTGGCTCTGACTCCCAGATCCATGTGAGCTGGACGAATGCTTTAGCAGTACAAAACCACACTCCACTGTAAGCAGAGTTTGTATTCTGCTCCTAATCTCCCTGCTGGCTCAGGGTGTAAATTTCTGGGCTGGAATCTAGGAAGCAGTCTGCCTCGCATGTAGTTACAGTCTCTTTTCCTTGCTATGTAACCTTTTGAAGTCTGAAAATCTAGAAATCTGTGAAGCGAATACTGTTACTGACTGATTTTACAATATACAATGCATTATTTTTTTACATAAATACTGATTTTTATATCAATTTGTCTTCAGCTTTTTTTTTTACTTGTACTGTGTGTTTGTATTTAAAAATTCTTTCGGCCTGTTTTTTGTGTTTGTCTTTGCAGAAACTTTCAGTTTTGAATTGATTTTTAGTATGTTGTATGCATGTGAAGATACTGCTTAAAACCCAGTGAGCCATTTTAGAAAAAAAGTGGAATGCGAACGTTAGCAGCTACCTTTCCGCTTAAATTTCTGGTTTTGTGGGGGATTAGAATAAAAAGTGTTAATATTGAAGCTTATAATAGGATAAAAATTCTTACTTTGTGCTTATTTCAAGAGATGTTTACCTAGCATATTACAAATAGCAGAATATACTGCCTTATGCCATAGTTTTTGTTTAATTTTTATTAATATAAACTTAAACTGCTCACCTCAACTATGCATTCTCAAGTAACACTCATGAATACTCTAGAAAACTTAAAACCCAGCAAGTTCTTAGTAGCTTCCATTAAATAACTCTCCAGAGTATTTGTCTGTTTTGAATAAATTTTTAGTTCTGTAATCCCTATGTCTTAAATTTAGAAAGATGACCTACCTTTAAAAACAGTTCTGACTTACAAAGAAAACATTTGGAGACAGTAAGACTGGAAAACCAAGTAGTGTGATAGAAACCAGTTATACTCCCAAACATTTCAATACCTGATTTGTAAGGTTATATGCATATAAGTGTAGAAACTTACATCTAGCCTGTGAATCATTATTGTTGTCTAGTTTTAGAAACATTGCTTTTTTAAGTAACCAACAAAACAGGACCTGAAAATTATAGAACTTTAGACATCCCATTTTTCCTGATTTATTTATTATAAAATTATTTAATGCTAATAGAAGTGTAAAGTTTCATAGAAAAATGTAAGCATCAGGAAATGTACATTCAGGTTAAATTAAAATAAATCTGTCTTCATCATGCTTGATTTGTCTCTATATCGCGGTACCATTATTCTGTCTCTGTTTAAAGGGATCACGGTCTTACGGTAGAAGAGATCTATTTGAAGATGTGTTATCTCATTTGTAATGACAGTCTATCTCTCTCTGTAGGTGGTATGAAAGGCCAGCTATCCCTTAATGAGACCGAAACATCGTTATGTATGGTACTTGTACCTCTGCCTGTTAATAAGGCTGCACAAGCCTTATGAAAATGTCTTTCCAGTTATTTGTAGTTTTGCCAAAATTTAGACTGAAGGTGACCTTTATGCCAGTTGAATTGGTTTTGGTAAGCATTTGACTTTAAATTTACAAAGGTTAAGAAAAGAGGTTTAGAAGGAAAAAAAAAAATTTTTTTTCCTTATTCCGATTTTAAACAGATTTTAAAGCAATATGGAGTTGCCTTTTGCTGGTTTTGACCTAAATTTGGTCAAGCTATAAACTTCTGGCAAAATGTTGTTTGGAAAACTGAACTGTCAACATTTTTGTTAATTTATATCAGGTTTCTCTCCATACTAGACATACTCCAACCACACAGGCTTTCCACATTTCCATCTGTGCACTTTTTGTAAGAGGATGACTGAGAAGCCAGTGGTCTTTCTTTTCCTCCTACCAAATTATACTTCCCATCTAGACAGCATGGAAAAGGAAATAACTGCAATGTAATGGTGGGAGGAGGGAAGGATCTGGGTCTGCTTGGAACGTTTAGAAGCAGAACATGTAAGAGGCAAAGCTGAAGGTGTAATGAATTATCTATATATGCATTATTGGGCTTTCTTATTTTGAGTGAAAATAGGAATGAAGCACCGCTGTTTATTTACTCACATTTATGGATGTGATGGTATTTGTGGTGGATTAAATGGCGTGAAACTGAGGGGTAAAATCAGTCTTCTACTTTTTTAGCTTATCTGTAGGAAAACACTAGACTTCTAGTTTCTCCTACCTGGTTTATAAAAGTGTCTCCAAATGCATGGACATATCTAGAATTTCCACTTCTTAGAAGTCTTAAGGGTTTTTTTCCACTGGTTTCTGTTTCAAATGAAAAGATTTTCAACTATCAAGCAGGTTTAACAATATCCGTTTACTGACTGTATAATTATGACTATTTTTTTTTGCCTGGTTAAGTGGAATACTGCTGTATAATTTAAATGAATGTGTAGGCTGTTTGTGTCTCCACTTATTTTTTTTAATAAATTATCCATTTTGAATAGTTATTATTTTTACATTCTCTGCTGTGGTATCTAATGTGATTACCATAATTATCATAGTTTCCCTGCCCACTGCACTGCTTTGTGAATGGTATTTGGAATAACTCCAGTAATTTTGTGTATTAAAATAAGTCGCAGAGAACTATAGTGTGAGAGTATGGCTTTTTGTTCATTAGCAGGAAGTGGATTCTTTTGTAGCATAGACAGTAGAAGTATGAAGTAATGGGAAGGTATTTCTCATCACCGTGGATCTTGGAACAGATCTTAGATGTGTCTTATGTGGCTGTTGCTGTCAGTCTGAGCACTTCTGTGCACAGAAACACTCAGAAGTGGTGTCATAACTTGTATTTTTCAAAAGGAACTTTATGTATTTTTCTGTCATGTTTCTAATCTTTTTGGATATCTTCTGTTCTGTTTCTTTTTTGACACTTCAGTTCTGTCCAGCTGAATTTATCTGTAGATGTTTGAGAGGAATAACTTAAATTCCTACAAAGTTTTGCACAAATAACAGCCAAGTTATTTCCTCAAGTTGCCCAAGTGGGCAAAGCATGAACCCAGCAAGTCAAATTTTAAAAAATTAAACACTAGTGTATACACTTTAGGTTCCCATAGAAAAAAGAAAAATTATGTTTGATCCAAGTTTAGCTCTACAGAGAAACACAACTTGCTTTCTGTATTTAACTGCCAAATCTTAAATAATGCAGGATAATTTTGTATAGAAATGCAGGTTGCCTCACAGTTGCTTTGTAGTCCTAGTAAGTAGACTACTAGAAACTGTTAGTCAGGTTTAAAAACAGAAAGTGTTTGCAGAGGTAACAGTGAATTTCCCACTTCAGGAAATGAGGAGAAAATCTCATTTTAAAGTAGTCCTCAAAATCTCTCTCTTGTAACCACTTAGTGGAGGTATATAAGAACGGTTTGTCCTCCAAGGCTGTCATAAAATTTAAGCCTTTGTGGGTCTATTAAAATGTTAAGTTTCTTGGAGGAATATTAAGTAATCGGAAATTCTTGCGTTGAAGGAGTTCAGTTCTGTCTCTTCAGTTTTGCTGTTGCTTTATGCATAGCCATGTTCAATTCTTTAGAGAGTCCTCATTCAAACGTATGAATGTGCATCTTCCTGTGTATTTGCTAGCAAATTTCTACAAATTTCTTCTCCCCTCCCCCTTTTCCCTGCACTGCTTTTAAAAGGTAATCACTAAGCTCTTCTTTCATTTGAATGCTTATAAAAATTACGGGAGGTATTATTACAGGTCTCTTTGCAGAGACCTGTAATTAAAAGAGGACCTATAGTCCTACTGTGGTTGGATTTTTTTTTTTTTTCCCCCCCTTAAGATTGCTATTTGAGAATGTTCAGGTAGGAGGAATTTTTGAGCATTTAGTAAAGTCGTTATGTTCCTTGAGTGATCATCTGGTAGTTTCTTCCCTGAATCAATTAATATATTATCCCTGTCCTCTCTTACGATAGATGGTTGGCTGCTGTCTGCCTACTTGATCTATATGATTGCAAGTTCCTTTAATCAAAACAGTGACTGTCACTTCTTCTAGGTCTGGATTTTAAATGCTCATCCCATATCTGTGTGCCACTTTAATTGCAGAAACCAGGGACCTAGTCTGTTTCCACTTTTAAATGTCCATCTTTGATTTCATTTCCCTGTTTTAGTTTTCGACTGGACCCGTAGGGCTAAAATAGCGAGGTAACAAGGAATGCAGAATTTTTCACAACAGCCTAGAGAACTACAGAACTACTTTTTCTGAAAAAAAAATTAAGAAATTTGAAATAGTATTCTATCCTTGAGTCTAATTTCTGATTTGGTAGATGTAAGGGTTAGCATCCTTGGTTCAGTCAAATCATTTGACTTTTCCTGTGTCAGCCCTTTACATGGAGAGATGGGCAGGTATCTCTTAAAAGACTGGTTCCTCTTTTACTGTGAACTCCAAGGAAGGGAACCGTAAGTCATCACTGTAGATCCTCAATATTACTCTGTCTAAACTCTGAAACCAGTAATAACTGCCCACTTGCTGCTATTTAGTGATACTGGGTTTAGTGGTTTTCTAATGGTCATGTTGAAAGGGGAGGGGAAAAGATGCAGTTATTCAGATCTCCTTGTTAGTTCCTGCCCTGCTGTCTTTAGAATTCCGCATGACACTTAAAAAAACCCCCCAAAACCACCAATAACCAACTTTCTGCGTCGGGGTCAAAGCCAGAGGAGAATAAACTTGATGGCTTCTCCTGGCACTTTAACACCTTCATTTAGGAATATGCCTTCACTGGTCATGGGCCTTACTCATAGATTAAAAGTCAAGACAGTTTCCTCGCACTGGAAGGATGAGCAGGGCTCGTCAGGTTTGATATAGTTTATTGCTGTTTTAAGGGTGCCAAATTTGTAACATAACTATGTTCCCAAAGTAAGTCCATTAGAAGCCTGTAAGAATATAATCAATCTTAAGTCTACAGTCTTTAAGACTTGTGACTGCTTTTCAAGGTACCTCTTGAACTAATATTCTCACTCAAATCCCCCTTCCTTTTGTGCTATTTTCCACAGATAGTTTATTGATTTGTTTGTCTTTTTAGAGCAAAGCAAAAATTTGGGAGTTTGCTTTAATAAATGTCCCCTTGAAACCAAACAGAATTTTGCTAGGGAAGGAAAGGGACTGTGAAGTTTGTTTGCTAGTGATCGTTTCTGCACTTCAGACTTCTATAAGTTCATGGAGTGCAAACGTGGAACTTACCTGTGGCTTCCTTACTGCTTGGAGAAGTGCTGCTAGATTGTGCTGTCTTTAATTTCCTCACTTATTTCTAGCATCGAACACTGATTTCTAAAAACGCTTTTTGTGTATTCCTAAATGGCCTTTCTATTTTATCTAGTTGTATTAAATTATTAAACCAACTGAGATGAGCAATTTATTAGAATAGCCTAATGCATTTTCTATTACCTTCATATTCTGGGAGGTCACTTTCTCTCTTATTCTTCCTTTGGGTCATTTAATATACCCTCATTCTCAGAATTACAATCTGGGTACAACAGGTTCATTTTTTCTTTTATGTCTATGTCTTACGAATCTTAATGTTCTGCCAGTCATTTGTGTACACATTTTACTAGAGCAATTCACATTAAATCAGTCTGTAATATTTATATGAATTGCTTTGAAATACAAAAGTAGATGTAGAAGTTATCCTAAACTGCAAATCTTTGTCGTTGAGTTAATGAGTATTTAGGGCATGGTTTTTTTAGGCTTCTAAAAAATGAAAGCAATGTAATCAGTTTTAACTCCTGATTTAAGACTAGGAAATTAAATTTAATTAAAGCTGATGTTTTAGCCTTACGGTGCTAACCTACTGTGTCTCACTGAGCAGCTGGTGCCTAGGAGACACTCCACTTGTCTGTTGGATATCATGAAACTTCAGAAGTATGATGTCATGCAGTTTCTGACTGGTCACCGGTACTCCTATTTTTTAATTCTGCTATGTTTTATTTTATTGTTTTGTTTTACATTTTTATGTCATGGTTAGTGTTATCCAAGGTAAATTGGGGTTGCAGATCTAAACACAAGAAATAAAAACCACTTTTGCTACCCAGGGTGTGTTATATACTCTATTTGTCTTTTGATTTGATATTTTTCACTAGTCTAGTGGGTAAACTTGATGTATTGCATCAATCTTGATGATTGAGATCATCTTCTCATGATGATCTTTCTGGATCTTGGTGCCGTTACGCCCATTAGCCAATATTGCTTCTACTACCAGGTACGTGCTTTCAGAACTGGGCTGTTTGCTGTAATAAGCTAACTATGCCATTTCAAGCCAAAAGGGTACCCTGGAGTGGGCATGCTGTTTTCTCCACAGTGCTAATGGATGGGCACATGTCTGGGCACGTAAGCATATTCTTGACCCAAAGTAGTTCTCTCAGAAGGGTCTGGAGAACAAGCCTTATGAGGAGCGGCTGAGGGAACTGGACTGTTTAGCCTGGAGAAGAGGAGGCTCTGGGGAGCCCTCATCGCGCTCTACAACTACCTGAAAGGAGGTTGTAGTGAGGTGGGGGTTGGTCTCTTCTGCCAAGTAACAAGCGATAGGATGAGAGGAAATGGCCTCAAGTTGCGCCAAGGGAGGTTTAGATTGGACATCAGGAAAAATTTCTTTACTGAAAGAGTGGTCAGGCCTTGGAACAGGCTGCCCAGGGAAGTGGTTGAGTCACCATCCCTGGAAGTATTTAAAAGATGTGTAGATGAGGCGCTTAGGGACATGGTTTAGTGGGCATGGTGGTGTTGGGTTGATGGTTGGACTTGATGATCTTAGAGGTCTTTTCCAACCTTAATGATTCTATGATTCTAGTTCCTAAGCAGTGCTGTGTCTTTCTTGGCTGTAGCTGGGGGAATAAACTTAGTTTTCCTTTCAGGTGTGTGTAGGCTATTACAAAATTCTAATCATCTTTATTTTTCTGTAGAAATAAAGGCTTTTTACTAGAGGGGTGCTTTCAGGAAGGAAGTTTGGCTGATGAAGCCGTTACAATTAAACAGAGGTGATCTGAGCCATTCTGCTTGCCTGAGGCAGGCAGGGTCAGCAGGACTTCGGAGAACAGCATGAACAAAAGACAAGAGCCAGGGCACCTGGTGTGCCGTGAGGGGCTTGGCCTCTGCTCTGTTCCTGTAGGTGCCGGACAACCTCTGAGGGAAAAGCGATCTTCAGTCAACTCTTCCTTCTGTGCATGGACAAAGAGAGAAAATTGACTTATGACTTCAAAAAGCCCAAACAGAGTTTTAGACGGATTACAGAATGCAATAGAAAATGCGCAGTATGTAAAATTGTTCTACCTGAAAAATTAATGGCTGCAAATAGCCCATTGAAATGCACAGGGTTTTGAGAAGTACCTTTTTCATTGGTCCATAAAAACAATTAATAAAACAGCAAAAATAAATAGTGGTAGGATATTGCTTAAAAAATAGATCAATATCGTATTTTTGCGGTAATCCTGTTTGCCTACCTCGATCTTTCTTTGGCCAGAAAGGTAGGGTGTAATTAATGAAAATTCGTTTAGCTTGAAGAATAAAGTGTTAACAGTTTGCGATTGTAAGAAAAATGAAACATCTAGAGAATTTGCTCTATTTTTGGTGTTTTAGACCTCAAGCAGTGTCTAAATTAATTAGAAGTTGCTTTGTTAATGTACGCTTGTCAAATAGTAAATTGGGAAGAACTTTTGTAAAAAAAATACTTCTGTATTTTTATCATTTTTAGAGTCTAAGGTTGAATTAATACCTTTTTGTAAAATACATGTATTTTGAGGACACATCCTATAGCATAAGTCTATAATAACTGTTAGATATAAAAATCCAGTTGCTTTGGAATGAGAATTGTTGTAGAACAGACACGTTATCCTCTCAGAGGGGTATCTTATCTCTGAAAATACGTAATCTTTAAGGACTAGATTATATGGTGCATTGGGCCTACTACTACTCTTCCTTTTCATCTGAATTATGACTCTTTGAGGATGCAAACATTTTTTCTTAGTATCAGCAAAGCAAGCGTCCATTACCCTAAACAACACCGAAAAGCAGAGCTCTGCGACAATTCTGTCCTGACATCCCGTGGTACATTTGCAAGCATTGGAGGAGTCAAACGTAACTTTCTTTCTTAAACAGAACCATTTAGCAGTACTGTGCCTGACTGAAATCACTAGCTCACTGCTTCAAAATACTATATAAGCACAAAGGAAATACAGTAATACACAGTGTATAACAAGCAGGATAAATACAGACCTTCTGACTTCCTCTAGAAAACCTCAAAAATCTTCCCCTAATTAGTTTTACTCCTAAAAGCAAAAGTTCTAGAAGCTCCTTGAAGTCCACGAACGATTTCTCTATTGCTATTGATTTAATATGAAAGTGCTCAGATACCGTAGCAATGGATGGCAGCATAAAGCACCAATAAATCAATGAATAGAGTTTAGCCTTGGGGTGTGTGTTAGTTCATCTAGTCTCATCTGTCATATATCACAAGCCATTAAATTTCTCCCTGTTACCTCTGTATTGAACCCAATAATTTGTTTGACTAAAGCATAACTTGTGTCCAGCTAAATCATACCTTTCAGAGAAATGTCCAGTCTGGTTTGAAGGCATGAAGAGGGAAAATGCTTCCCTTTGCCAGTTTGTTGCAATGGTTCATCGTTCTCATGGTGATGAGTGTGTGCCTCGTCTCTCATTTGAATTTCTCTGGCATTAGCTTCCAGCCATTGATTCTTTTTATGCTTCTCTCCACTGGGGTAAAGAGCTCCTTAATATCCTGCAGTTTCTCCTCGTGGAGGTACTTAGATGTTGTAATCAAATCACTTCTCAGTTTCCTTTTGGGTAAGCCAAACAAATTGAGCTCATGAACTCTCTCACTAAAACGTATGTGTCAGTGAAGTTTTGTGGCTCTTTTTTTCTACCTTCATCAATTTTCCAGAGTCCTCCTTAAAATATGGGCACCAGGATGGTATACAGGATTTCAATATAGCTAAGGACTTGGTAATTTTAATACATAGGTAAAGTTTTCCTAGTCCTTTCTGAATTTGTACATTGAATGCTCGTGTTAGCTTACTTTCCGTTCCTGGGATAAGATCTACGTTCCTCGATGTGGTGGCATTTGTCTTTGTTAAAATGAGCTCAGCCTGATGCCATTTCACCACAGTAATGCAGATTCATCTGTGCAACTGATGTCGTTATCACTCTTTATCATGTTGCCCGGTATTGTCATCTGCAAACTTCATCAGCCATGATTTTATATTTACTTCTAGATCACCAATGAAAGCTTTTAATAATGTTATGTCCTTTATAACATCACTGGAAACAGCTCTTTGATAACACTTTTCTATAAAAGCTTATTTGTTGAAAGTGGCCAGTTATCTTGAAAGATTTTGATGTTTCTGTTTTTCCTCTGCATAGCATAATTTCAACTTCATGGAACAAAAAAATATATTCAGGAATAGATATCAGATTTGTTTGAAAAGCTTTATTTTCCTAGAAACCACATTGATTACTCCTGGTTGTAATATTTTCTTCTAATTCTCTTCCAGTTAATTGTGTTACAACTTTTGTAATAATTTTTATGTGGGAATAGTCTCATAGTAGTCTGACTACAAGTAACTTAGTAATTTGAATAATACTAAAATTATTTAGTTTGTCTTCTGGAATTTTCTGGGAATGCTAAGATTTATTGGAACTAGTAACAGCAGCATTCTTCAGGAAATTCCTCCTGTAAATTGTCTGGATCTGCTGATTTTGAAATATTTATACCTGGTTAATGTTTGTTTAACTTTCTTCTGGTTTGCTAATGGACAAGAAAGTATTTCAACATCCTCATGCGATGCAAACATATTTTATTTCTGAATACAGAAGACTTAATTGAATGTTTTTGCATTATCAGCAACATTATAATTAGTAGTGAAACCAGTTTTATTTCTCTTGTTCTTAATTTATTCCAAAAACTACAGCATTGTATCTTAGTCCTTCGTTCTGTCAGCTGCAGGGATTTTTTTTTTTCCCCCCAGATGTAATACTTCTCAATTTTGCAATATGAACATTATGGTAATTCCCACATAATTTAGTCATTTCTAATTTTTACCTTTTGTTATTTTTATCTTGCCGAAACTTCACTTGGCACCATCTTCTTTGTGTCACTCTGTAAGATGCTTGTCTGCCAGATGGAGTACTGGACAAAGCATGGCGTATCTGCAGTTACTCTCTGCGTCTTTTCACCTCCAGGTTTGGCGAAACTTTCATGAACTGTCCCAGAAGATAAATGCCTTTGCTTCCAGTCTGTGACCTTGTGTGTTCACACAGAGAATATGAAGCAGGCTAACCAACTAGGTATAGGAGATGTGAATGGGGGCGTGTGTGTGGAAAGAAGCGTTGTCTGCTAGCTGGTCCTTTCAAGTCAGCTCACATTGGTAAGTGCAGGTGCCATAATATCATCTTAGAGCTGATGCCTTGGAGATGTGTTGCAGTCTGACATCTTGTCAAAAAGAGGAGATACCCCAGTCCTTTATTCCCTTTGGGGTCATGCTAAAGGTTCAGAGAGGCTGTGATATGGTATTAAATCAAACAAAAAATAAATGCCCCCTACCCCTATCATCTTCATTTTGTGCAAAAAGTTGCCTGTATGTGTGTGGATGATCAATACAAAGACACAAGGAAGAACACCACTCCCTCCCCCAGCTGCTAATGTTTTAATATCCTGACTGAACATAGGCATGACAGAGAAAAAGTAACTTCTGAGACTTGAAAGGCTGATGTTGGCAAATGCTGCACCCACTTTTCATGTATGTAAAATAGCTGGTAAACTGAATAAGAAAGAAATAAATCTTAGAGCCTAAGCAGCAGAGACCAAATGCAGATTAGGAATACTAACAAAGTAGCTCCTAGAACTTCTAAAAATTCACGGAATCACTGAAGGGTTGAGGTTGGAAGGGACCTCTGGAGGTCATCTGGTCCAATCCCCCTGCTCAGGCAGGGCCACCTAGAGCTGATTGCCCAGGACCGCGTCCAGGCGGCTTTTGAATATCTCCAAGGATGGAGATTCCACAGCCTCCCTGGGCAACCTAGGCAACCTAGTTAACAGTCTAATTATGATATCTCAGAAAATTATTAGGAAATAAACAGATTATGAACTTTGGAGGAATGGAGATGTTCTTTCCATGCAAACGTTTCTGCTCAGTGATGAAAAAAATCCTAATAATGGTACAGTCAGAGTTATTTCCATCGGAGTGCCCTAGCTTTTGTCTGCAGTGTCCTTCAACTGGCCTGTAGAAGATTACTTTTTACATGGCAATCCTTTAAGTTGCAACCTTGTATTGATACAGAAATATGTAATTATTCCTAAAGGTCTATGTATAGTTATATTGGATAACCTGTTCTGAAGTAGCCTACAGTTATTTCTGTTCTTTCCATGTAAAATTTAGCTACCATTCAATTCTTTTTTCTCACTTCAGTAATATTGACACTCCTAACTTTGTAATGGAAGAGAAGTTTTTTTGGCTGTTATTTCTACATTATGCCAGGTGCTGCCTTTCAAATATTCTTTGGTGCTACATAACGAAGGAGTCCACGCATGAGGAAACGTTCCTTTACCAAAGACACATGTTGGATTCATAGCATCAAACTTCTCTGAACTAATGGTGGTAGACCTCCATTTAAATGAAAGGAGGAAAATAGGGATTTCCAGAATTCTGCAACATGATTCGTCTCATCCTAAGGTAGACATGTAATGTAAATCAAATTAATTCTACTCTAAAAGTGGGGTTTTTTTCCCCTACTGATAGAGATTAGGAAGTTAGCTCAGAAGCAGGTGCAACTATGTGGACTCCTACTATGAGCTAAGGTGAATCCCAGCCAAAGCTGGATCCATTTAAGATTTATTCCTTGCCATTCCAGCTACTTGTGAATATGTCCAGGAAAGAATGTTGTTTTTTCTGAAACATATTTCTTTGAAATTATTGCTTGAATAATTTAATTGTTAAGTGTTGGTCTGTGGTTAGTCTAAGAGAAATCACTAGATGGTAAGTGATACGTGTTCTGTTTCCCGACTGAGCAGGAAAACATCCTGTAATCGGGTTTCTGATGCAAATACAAATGTAATTCTAAATTTTTTTTTTTTTTCTAGCTAATATATCTTAAAAATCCACTCTCTATTAGTTACTTTTATTAGTAACCTCTAAGGTGATCTAACAATGATCAAAGAAGTTCAGATTGGACATTACGAAAAGGTTCTTCACTGAGAGGGTGGTTGGTCACTGGAACAGGCTCCCTGGGGAAGCAGTCACGGCACCAAGCCTGTCAGAGTTCCAGGAGCGTCTGGTCGATGCTCTTAGTCGTATGGTTTAGTTTTAGGCAGTCCTGCGTGGAGCAGAGAGTTGGACTTGATCCTTATGGCTCCCTTCCAACTTGAGATATTCTATGATTCTAAAGCAAATTAACTTCAGTCAGTTAACTGACTTATAGCATCTGCACTTTGCATGTATAGGGTACTGTTGACTTGAAAGTTTTGGCTGATATGTGAATTATGGTTACCTCTACTTCTGCTCCTCAGTCAGTATTTCTAATTCTGGCTGTCAGTTTCAGTTTGCCAATGTTGTTTTGATCAGAAAAGAAGGCCTTTATGTAGGTATTGCATGATTAAAATAAAAAGTTTGAACTTCAGAGACTGGTATAAGGCCCTTCTGTCTTTCATTTCTGGGAGGGAATCCATCTAGCCCAATAAAATTGATTAGGAAGTTTCCAAAAGTTACTTTCTTTTCACTTGTGCTCTGTGTGTGCTCGTAAGTCCTGGCAGACAGCAGCTTGAACAGCTCTTTGCCAAACTGTCGTATTCAAGATCTGCATTCATTTTCAGCATCGTGGAAACAGTTTTCGCTACTTCCCACCTACTGCCTTGTGATCCAGGGCTGAATAGAAGCTTGTATCAAAAAAGCTGTGAAAATAAATGTTGTCTGTCTTTTTCAGCTTGTTGAAAGAGAGTAAATGTCAAGGCCACATAAGGGATTTATTGAGTAAGTAGTTGAAAGAACTTTAAATGAAAAACAAGAAGACAACAATGAAGTTAATGACTTGAAGTCATCCTTATCCTGAAAAATTCTTGATGATGCAAAAATCGGTAAAAATAGTGCCATTTGACATATTAGTCATGCTCTTCTGGTCAACTGAGCTGTTTAAAATTAACCCTCTTCAGTCACCTAAAAGCCCAGCATATTTGATTGCTCATACATCAATGTTTGCATATAAATATCCTCAAACTACAAGCAGAGCGGAAGGCTCTTCTCTTCGTTACGCTTATGGCAAATCCAACTCAACAGTGATCCTGGGGTATTTTCTTTGAGACAGTGGATCTCTGGACGCCATGTGGCTGGAGCCAAGCCCCCCTGTCAGTCATCACCTTGTGGGCAGCCTTATATTTGACACCCTCAGATCACTAATGGGTAATGACACAATGCTCTGAAGATCATTTTCCACATGGGGATAGCCTCATACCAATTTCTCTGCAAGCTAGGATGTTAAGGTCTTTTTGCCTGCACTTGTCTTTGAGACCTCTCAGACACTTTCCTGATACCAGGGTGAGGCTCTCTGGCAGAGGCCTCCACCCTGTCCCTCTCAGCCTGAGAGCACTACAGAAAGTGAGGAATTAAGCATCCTAATTACCCTATGTGCCTGGGTAATTCTCTTTCCTCTGCTTCCTTCATTCCTGTACGCAGTCACCACAATTTCTAGCTTTCTTGATAGCAATCTCTAAGGTCTTGTCCCTGAAACTCAAGCATCTTCATATTGTGGAAAGTTACCAGGATGGTCCAGGCAATTGGAGTGGGTTTGTTCACTCACAGTGAGAAATATCTGTGTCAATAGCAAGAAAGACATTGTTTGACACACCTATATATATGAAAAGTGGTATAAGTTTGGGGGATAGTGTGCGGGCAGGGATGTGTTGTCCCCAGGGAAACCTTCATCATGTCAACTTAGGATATATAGAAAATCTAAAAAATTGGAACCTCTCCATTAACTTAGTAAAAGTTATTTTGGCAGTCATTTTTGCCTTTTTGTCTGCTTGTAGAAAAAGTTTTGGTTTTCTTCTGCGCTTCTGTAGTATATTTGCTTAAAGGCATCTGCTCTTGCATCTAGAAATCCTGTACCACCGTAAATCTGAATTCAGGGTTTGAGTTAAAAAGCTTAAAGGGACTCTTCTGGCTAATCTTCCTATGCCGGATTTTTCTAGGATATGGTTTCAGGATAAAGTCTCCACCCATGGTTGTATTTGTCCTGAAGGATGGTCCTTCTGTGTTTCTTCCCAAACTCTATTCATCCCCAGCAGAAGACATTACATGCACTAAATATTAAAAATCCCTCAATAAGGACTCCTCCCTCCTGTAAAGTGAGTTGTCATTGCTTCTGCCACAGAAGGGGCTTTGAAATTAGCAGGTTGTGCCTAAGACCATCCTCCTGAATCACTCATGGCAGAAGGCTTGCAATGATACAGCAAAGGTGGAACCTGCTTGTGTATTTCACATTTGTAACCTGGCACAGGCTCTGTGTGTAAAATTACTTCCAGATTTGTACAGCTGCTAGACGGAGTGCCATTTGGGCACAATCTTTCACCCAAAATTTTTTAGACAGGAGGTTGGTCCAATCTTGCCTTCCCCAGTTTTCTGGGTGAGGGCTCTGATGACCACGAGGCCACTGTTCTCAGCATGAACCTGCATGTGGACAGTCAATAGAGGGTGAGAGGAAAGTTTCTTAGAAGTAACTGTATAATCTTCATAGTGCACTTTGCTTAATTACCTTCAACATCTGCCCACTAGTCTCTCTGACCTTGCTTTCAGCGTTGGTTATATTTGGCCAATGTTGACAGGTTCCACCACCAGTTTATACCATGTGGGAGAGAATTACACCATGTACAGGGAGAATGAGATGTTTAAAGGTCTTTGAGTTTAAGCATGGCTGTACTCTTGGCACAGTGTGAACGTGAATATAAACAGCAAATAGACTGTGTAAAACATCCACTTAGGGATAAACTATCTTCTTTTTCCATCATTTAAAGGACTCTCCTGAAATAGGTAGAAATGCCTGTAAGGTTGATGTACTTGAATGAAAGGCACTTTTTGACAAGAAGCACCCTACCCTCGCCACAGAGTCCCTGAGCAAGACTGAGTATTGAGCAAGTAATGAGCAAGACTCATTAATACTGAGCAAGCAGTGCCTATGTTAAAGGATAACACAAGGTCTAGTTTCAGTAGCCCTCCCTCACTATTTCCAGTCCGAAGTTTTATAGGGAGATTGTAGAACTAGTTTATGGGTGGATTAAACGTTGTTTTCTTTTTGGTACCGTCAGGCGTTTTGTTTTCCCCAGGGCTGGCTCTAGTGAGCGCAGAGCCCTGTGCTGGTACCCAGCGGAGCCGCTGCCCGCTGGCAGTCCCCTGCCGCGTGGCCATGCGTCCCCGTGCAGCTCTGCACACCCAACACGCCTCGTGGCCCCGCTCCTCTCCCCATTAGGTGCGGGACGACCCTGCGGCATCCCCCAGCCAGCCCGGCTCTGTCGGCAGAGCCCGGTGTGGCCACCTGGTGTGAGACAGAGTACCAGCACCAGCCCGGGATTTAGGGGGTTGGTGTGGAACCCTGGCAAACCACAGATGTGGGTACTGAGGGTCCCCTGCTCCCAGCAACTTCGGGGGGAGGCAGTGGTACCCACCAGGTTGCAGCCCCAGGGTCCTATTTATCATATGCTTGAAGACATCCTTGTGGGATCTTGCATCCCAGCAAAGTTTTGTTCTGTGCTGTTCCTTTTTCATCTGGAGATTACAATAAAACAGTCGGGATTTTTTACATTGGAAGTTGTAGCGTTTTTGTTGTATCACTACAACAATTGCTAGCCATGCCTGTTTGCGTCTCTCTATTGGCCTGTTGTGTGTCAAACTGGCTTGCTTTGTAACAGCTTCTGCATTGGTATCTTGCTGCTTTGCATAGCAGGGTTTATTTGCTTTGCGTTTTTCAATAACGAAGTAGCTGAAAGTCACCTTTAGTACTTTCCTTAAAAGTAACTAATCTTTTGATTAGGGCTACCCTAGGGCTTTGAATCAATGGTTTTAAATAAATATTTTCTATATAAAGTTATTGTTTATCTTTACCCTGCGCTCAGCGGACTGAAAATCAGTGGGGTACGTTTGTGAATGGTACAGAGCATGGGATAGGCAAAGAATTAGATGTTATGCTCTTTTGGGAAACGCACAAAATTAAAGAAATTAAGCGGCACTCTTCTCAATAAAACCTCTAGTAACTATTGCTGTTTTCATGCAGTTTTGTTCTTAAATATCTCTTGGGCACTAATTGAAACAGAATTTCATTTTTCAGGACGCAGTGAAATCTTGAACAGCAATTAAAATACAGAATGTTTTGGCAGTCTTTAATAATGTAATTGGTTCCGCGGACGGGAAGAGTTCACGAACTGCTTTGCATTTCTTTCACATTCAGTCTTAATTTTAAGAGGCCATTACAGCTTACAGTCATCTGGGAGCCCTAGATTCAGCAGAATCTCAGGGGAAAGAGAGCGCAACGGTGCAACTCTAATAGCATCAGATGTGTGTTTATCTCAGGTTTTTTGTTTTGCTTTCTAAATTTGTTATATTAAGAGTACTATTACAAGCTGTGTTCTTTGAACTCCTTTTTCATCTATAGTTTTAAGAGAGGTTACTCGGTCCGAAACTGAGTTTTCTAAGAAAACACATATTAATTTTGCATAACGTTAGTTTCTGTTATTTCATAAAATTAATACATTCCTGTGGTCTGGAGTAAAAGAGAAGGAGCATGGGCATGGTTTTGATGCCGAAAGCCTTCATTTTGTTAAAGAAGGTTTTCACAGTGCTTTTTTTTCTGAAAAGATTTGGTAAAATAGTGTACAGTTTCAAGTGGTCAGTCACTCCAGGGAAGTGATACAAACTAAGAAAAATTAAACCAACGGCCATTCAACAGCTATGAGAAATAAGAAGTTTCTAGCCCTCTCTAGCCTCTATAGCTGCAGAATGAACTGAATGATAATATTTTCCTTCAAAGTTTTCATCCAGATGTTTTCATCTCAGACTGGTGTGAAAGGTCACAAATCTGCATTTCCCCAGGGAAGGAGACTGCCTTTTCCTATATTCCCTCTTGGACTTAATGAAGCCGGTGAAGGCGCCCTATGAAGGGGGAAAGACAGAAGGGTGCTTGTCGTGGTTTAACCTGGCAGGCAGCCAAACACCACACAGCCACTTGCTCACTCCCCACCTGTGACCAGTGGGATGGGGGAGAGAATAAAAAAAAAAAAAAAAGAAAAATTCATGGATTAAGATAAAGACAGTTTAATAGAACCAAAAAGGAAGGGAAAATAATAATAATAATGATGGTGATAGAATATACAAAACAAGTGACGCACAATGCAACTGCTCACCACTGATGCCCAGCCAGTTCCCGAGCGGCGGTCACTGCTCCCTGGCCAACTCTCCCCAGCTTGTATACTGAGCATGATGTCATATGGTATGGAATACCCCATTGGCCAGTTGGGTCAGCTGTCCTGGCTATGCTCCCTCCCATCTTCTTGTGCTCCTGGCAGAGCATGGGAATCTGAAAAGTCCTTGACTAGCGTAAGCACTACTTAGCAACAACTAAAACATCAGTGTGTTACCAACATTATTCTCATACTAAATCCAAACCACAGCACTATACCAGCTACTAGGAAGAAAATTAATTCTATCCCAGCCAAAACCAGGACAGTGCTGAAATATTCTGCTTCCTTCATATGTTGGAGTCTCAGTTTTAAGGTGAAATCTGCCTGCTTTTGGTGGTTTTCTTTTTTTCTAGTTATCTTCGCTACAACCACTGACAGCTTAACTGTTAAAGTAAAATCCAGCTGTTAGTCTCCCCTTGACTGTGTACCTTAGGCTGCTGTTCTTTTTAATCTCTCTGGATTTAACTGCGTATTCCCTTGCCCCCACCGACTGACTCGGGGTGCTGCTGACTGAGCCGCTCCCATGGCAGGCTGCTCCTCTCGGGACTTTTGGAGGTGGTCCCTCCCCTGCCAGCCCATGACGGGGGCTGTCCCGGCAGAGCGCCCCTTCACCCTGCACCCGTGGCTTCCCCAGCGTGGTCTGTGCGTGACTGCAGCCCCGGCACGGCCCCCAGACCCACTGTCCTGTCCCTTGGGTCGCTCCGATGGGAACGTTTCCGCTGTGACCTGACCTGCTCGCTCAGAGGTGGGAGGCTGTGATGGAGGCTGCAAACCCTCCTGGCTGCTGCCATCCCCTCTGCTCCTCATTTGCTTCAACCTCTCCTCGTGCATTGCCGTCAACGTAGCTTGGCAGATCTTCATGGCAAAAGACAGCTCTTTACTGCTTTATACAATTTCAGCTGCTGGACATGAATTCTGAGTAAAACCAACCATCACGTAAATAGTATCTTGACACAGCAGCAGCCCACGCAGTCCAAACAAAATGGTAATGACACGAAAGCAGCTGCATCCAAACTGGGATGGTGATCGCAGCTCCATCTTGTGAAGGGTTCCCTCCAGACCAGATTGTGACTACCTTTTATTTCTGGGGTCTCATTCAGTTGCTTTTGTAAACTGGACCAAACTGTGGGTTTTAGATCTCTTTGGTCTATTACTAGAGCTGCCAGGCTTGGTAATGATTGATATGAAATAAGTTATGCGAAGAACTCTGATTTCTTATTTACAGAGGCCTGGAGAATGACACAGACAGTGACAAAGTACAGCTTTTTCCTCTGAGAGTAGGAGTTCGAAATGCCTTGTATTTCTTCTGGTTGGTCAATGCAATAAACTACCCTTACCCATCAAGGACTTGATTTAGTGCTCGGTGAAAACAATCAAAACATTTCTACTGCTCTTAAGAGTAGG